>NW_007258217.1:479080-493849 GCF_000164805.1 Carlito syrichta | reverse complement strand
GAGACCCGCCTGGGCAACTTGGCGAGACCTCATCTCTACAATAAATCAAAAATGAGCCAGGTGTGGTAGCGCGCACCTGTAATTCAGAATGCTGAGGTGGAAGGATCGCCGGAGCCCAGCATGGGTTGAGGTTGCGGTGGCCGGGAGCGGCCACTGCACTCCAGTCTGGGTGATAGAGTGAGACTCCAACTCAAAAAAAAAAAAAAAAAAAAAAAAAAAAGAGTCCCAACAAAGTCAATTTGAAAAGAGCCTATGTGGTAAATAATTATTCCTGCACCTTGTGCAAATAAGATATAAATTAAATCTAAAACTTAAATTGGTCCTACAATGATTTATCTTTAATAAAAATGTGGTAATGGAGAGATAAAAATATGTATTTAAATTCTCTTATTATTTTTGAGTTTTCATTGTTCTTTACAATTTAAGCTACCTCCTGAAGTCTTTCCTGACTACAAGTCTCCAGACTAACATTTTCAAAATTTTCTTCAGATTTTATATAAATTTTGCAAAAAGTTCACTTAAATGCCTGGTTCAAACTATAGTCCAGAAGAATCTATCAGACATCAAAAACTCTAAAAGCTAATTTATAAACTATTCCAAACATTAAACTTTGTCTTCTGTCTCCGTAGAAACGTCTTTTCTTAAAGATCTATTTGTTGACATTATCTATAGAAAACCAGTTCACGAAATACTCACCACTCTATCTATGGAACTAACTGCTATTAATAAACAAATTACATCCTCACTCTGGGCATATATATACTAGTAGTCTTTCTTTGCAAAGTAGCTATAGTTCCTTGCTAAAGTCATTATCTTAATTTTTTTTTGAGTTGGAGTCTCACTCCGTCGCCCAGACTGGAGTGCAGTGGCATGCTCCCGGCCACCGCAGTCTTGAGCTGCTGGGCTCCGGCGATCCTTTCGCCTCAGCCTTCCAAGTGGCCAGAACAGGTGTGTGCTACCATGCCCGACTAACTTTTTATTTATTTATTGTAGAGATGAGGTCTTGCCAAGTTGCCCGGGCAGATCTTGAACTCGCGGGCTCAGGCAATCCACTCGCCTTGGCCTCTCAAAGCACTGGGATTACAGGCTGAGCCACCGAGCCCGGCCTTAATATTTTATATTAAGATAAAATATAAATGTATATTTTTTCCTTTTGCTCATACTTATTTCCCCCTGCTTTCCAACATTTATAGTATCCTCTGTGTATGTGGGACAAGATAATGGTCCTGGCTTTTCTGGCTCCTTCCCTTTATGGGATCTTTCATTTCAATATCCTCTTCCTAATTGCTACTCTTTAATCTTTTTATCAAGTTTGTCTCTTCCAGACTCCAACATCTCCATCTCCAGATGATGCTTCAACAAGACTTCCAACCCATACCATCAGAAAACTCTACATCCTCTGAGCCCTTTAGGCTAAGCTACCGAAAGGATTTTTGACTCAAACAAACCCTAATTACCCATATGGCTTTCTTATTCCAACTTACCAGCACACAAGAATTCCCAACAGATCTACAATCCTGGGTAGGGTCAGCACGAAGCTCCCGTTCAGCACAGAAGTAGCTACAGAGGATGAGACCTTTGCCCAAGATTTGGCATTGGTGATCTGTCAGGGACAATGTGGAAGCCATTTTGCACAAAAGTCACTCTGTGTGGACATCCGGTTGACCTATGAATGGCCTACATTCAAGGTCCAACATAAGCCAATTAGAACTGCCTCATTTACACGGCAGGAGCCCTAAAACATGATAGAAATCCTAAAACTCACCCTAACTGGAAAGAAGGTCAAACGCCACTGGGAAGACACCTCAGGCCACTGGCTTGGGACAGACAGCTCCCATACTTCTTTCCTGCCTGCTGCTCCCTTGCAGTGAACTCAATAAACCTGTTTTTCTTTTCTTTTTTCAGATTTTTAAATTTTATTTTATAGAAGTGGGGTATAATTCAGGATGAGGTATTCAAGTTGTCATCGTACAGGTAAAGTTTGGGCCTCCCTTTGGTCCCCATTTTGCCTGGTTTGAGATCAGGTACACTTATTGATGTTGTTTTCCCCCCCCCCCCGCCATACCCACTCCAGCAGTATCCCATTACTGCCAATTCCTTTCTTATAGTATTATGGTAAATGTCCTGGGTCTACTTATCTACTCTAATCTGACTTTGTTGAATTCTTTCACCACCTGAAACTCCAGCTATCTGGTCACTCCCCGAGACAAAAATGTACCAGCTAGCGTTCAACCAGAGAAATAGAGTCAGTAGGAGATGAATATTAAGAGATTTGTTGCAAGAAATTGGCTTGTGTGATTGTGGGGGTGGTTAGACAAGATTAAAACTCATAGGGCAGGTTGTCAGGAAGGACACCGAAGCTGAAACTCTTGGACTAAGCAGATGTTGCAGTCCATAAGCAGAATTTCTTCTTTAGGGAAGCATCAGTTCTGCTCTAAAGACCTGTCAACTGATTCAATCAGGACCACTGGCGTTATCTAAAATGATCTCTCTTGCTTTTCAGGTCAACTGATTATGACTAATCACACTAACAAAATATCTTCAGCAACACCTTGATTAGTGTTTGATTGAGTAACTGGGAACTATAGTTTAGCCAAGTTGACACAACACTATCTTTTAGCTGTAGCTTTAGCTACTTAGGAGGCTAAGGTAAGAGGATCACTTGAGCCCAGAAGTTGAACTTTAGCCTGGAAGACAGAGCAAGACACTGCCCCTCACACCCAACAACAACAACAGCAACAATAACAAAAAAGCCCCTAACAAACAAAAAAATAAAAAACTGACTATTACAGAAAACAAAAAGTACTTAAAATCTTTTAGAAGTTTTGGTCATTTTAGGAGGCTTATATGATCTAGAAATGTAATCTTTGAGAAGTCAGCTTCAAGTGACTAGATTTTTTTTTTTTCCTGGTACTTGAACTTTATTATTTTAATTTTAAAATTAACTGGAGTTTGCTGTTTCAGATTATTTATTCTGTATTAATTCACTACCCTTCTTCCTCCCATTCTTCCCTGCTCCAACGTAATTTAGTTCATTCTGAATTGGATGATAGAGGTATCCATTACCTTTTGTTGTGCAAGCTTCTAGATAGCTGTGTTTTCACACTCACTTCCATTCTTTTATGAATGGAATGATTAAAAACATCATTATTTTACCACTTAATTCCTTCTTTTGTGAGCTCTTCTTTAAGAGAAGCAGCAGCTACAATGTCTTCTTTTTTTTTTCTTTCCAATTTTAGATTCCTGAATAGGCTTCTATCCAGTCACATCCATTGCAGCCTTGTACGGAGAGCTGGATAGGATTTATTATCCTTCAGGTTGTCTCTGGTCAGCAGTAGAGCCAGTCAGGTAAATAATCCTTTTACATAGTGTGGGTGAACTTAGTTGATCCTACAAAAATAAGACTGGGCACACACATTCTAAACTTAGACCATCTTGTCTGTGTTGCTTCAGTTGTCTGATTTGAGTTTAGAATGTTCACTTTTAGTCAGCCTGATCTTCAGTAAGTTGAAATCAGCTGGAGGCAAAACCAAAAGAATACAGGGGAATCAGTCGTCTCCTGATGGCAGTCAGAACTGCATGCTGTGTGAAAGGAGGTGGTCCAACGATCTAGGTTAAAAAAAAAAAAAGACTGAAACAAGGGTCAGGCAGTCAACTGAAGGACAACAGTATGGAAGAAAGAGAAATCGTAGGGAAATGCAAATGCCACACAAGCTAAACACATGGAGAACAAACTATAAGACAATCAAAGTGATGTTTGGAAAAATATGGTGAAAGAACTGAGAAAGAACAGTTTATTTTCTTCAGTTGTGATTGATATGCTGAGTTAATTAGATTACATTGGTCAAACACTCCTAGAAATTACTTCTTCAGAAGCAGTTAAAAAACAAACAAATAAACAAACTTGTCATTAATTTATTTCCCTTCCATTTACTCAAATGAGTGAATTGAATTATTTTATTTTTAGACATCATTGGGGCCAGTTCTCAAAGTTGCATCAGTGTCATCTGAGCATCCTGAAAATGCAAGTTCTAGGGCTGTATCCTAGATCTATTGCATTAAAAACTCTGAGAATGGGGCCCAACAATTTGTGTTTTATCAAGCCCTCTGGAAACTGATGCAAGATTCAGAATTACTGGTTTATATATAAAAATCTGTGCTTTTAAATGTTCTGTCCCAAATTTTTTGAAGTCTTATTAGAGGATGCTAAGCCTAGTACTTAGTTCATTAATTTTTGCAGGTCTGTTTCTTTCAGGATGTCATCTACACTCACTTCTAGTACATGAATCTCTTTCTCACTTATGAAGAGATAAACAGAATTTTTATTCTTGTCTTGCTAAGTGGAAGTATATAAAAGTTTTCTTAGCATTCCCGGTCCTTTGTGTCTTGGTGGTGTCCTCAAAATAAATTCAATTTCTCTAATCGTCTGAAGCACACATAAAATTCTTACTTTTAGGAATTTGATATATTGCAAATGTCCCTTGGGTTCATTTCAATTGAATTTATAATCAGGCTCCTTAATGCACTCCTGATAGAAAGTGACTCTCAACCTTTTGAAGTGACTGGCAACAATTTTCCTTGAAGGGATTCTCTTCTAGAACCCATTATATTTGATTATTCTTGTTCATATTATTCTGTAGTTTTGATGAAACATAAAATAGACTAACCAGTAGTATCTACTTCCCTTCGGTGTTCCCTTCGCTTCCTCCACAAAATTAAATTTTTAAGCCCATTCTCATCTCTTTTTTTTTCTTCCATTACCTTGTGTATAACTGACATCAAATATCCTCTCGATTTGTCATACAGATTCCTTTGTACATTCAAGAATGAGAAAAGAATGAGATAAATGCGGTAGGAGGATACATTTGTCAGTTGAAAGCTGATGACTTGTTTTCCCTATGGAGTAGGAGGTGAGGTCATCTGTTGAGACTGAGGAAATAGATGAATTGGAGACATGGAGAAATCTGGCTTTACTGTTGGTTAAAATATTGAAATTCTCCTAAACCATACTATGAGTCCCTATATGTTATTTCTGATCTCTTCTTTTTCCCCAGGACTCCTAGACCTTCCTATGATCCAGCATCTAGAGTTTAGCATTGATGGACATCAAAGTCACATATAGTCTCTGTTCTGATCAGTGGGTAGCCATATCCTACTGGTAGCTAAATATTTTGTAAGTTATTGTGATCAGAGATTTTATGAGAGAGGAAAATATTTGACATAGTTGTAACAAGTAGAGAAAGAGAGACTGAAAGAAGAAAGAAAAACTTTATATTTTAGTACCCTCAATAAAACCATTTTTCTTGCTTTTTGAGCACGAGGCCCTGCCTTTTCACTTTGCACTGAGTTCTTCAAATTGTATAGCTGCCCATGACTACCCAGTTTATTGCTTCATTTAACAAATATTTATTGAACTGCTATTATGTTGCAGGTTCAAAATTTTGTTCAAAATCTCTTAACAAAGAGTTCAAACTTTTAAAATTTCACTGGTCATGCTTGCATTGTCTTCCAACGGATTTCATTCATTTCTTCACTTGCTCTTTCAACAAATATTTTGAGTTGGAGTCTCACTCCTTCACCCAGGCTGGAGTGCAGTGGCACACACACTCACGGCCACCCCAGCGTTGACCTACTGGGCTACAGCGATCCTTCTGCCTCAGGCTTCTAAGTAGTCAGAACTACAGATGCGTGCTAACATGCCCAGCTGTTTTTAATTTTATTGTAGAGACAAGGTCTCACCTAGTTGCCTGGGCTGGTCTCAAACCTATGGGCTGAGGCAATTCACTTGCCTCAGCCTCCCAAAATGCTGGGATTACAGATTGAGCCACCGAGCCCGGCCTCAACAAATATTTAAAGAACAATTATCAGAGGTCAGGAAGATGATGGCCGAGCCAGTCGGACTATGCACGTCCCGGTGTGAGTGAGTGTATGGAAAATTTTATGTAACGTGCTGGTGAGTGAGTGGGTGTGTGAGTAGCTGACTTAGTGGGGGCTAGGGAGCTAGTGGCCAGGCTCTCTTGGTGCAGTGGCTGGTGCCACAGCTGCTGGGCTTGGACCCTAGCGATTCCTGGGATACAGAAACCTAGCACCATTAAAAAAAAAATTAACAAAACCCTTCCTGGGAAGAAAATGCTGGGAGAGACTAAGTGGGGACTTGAGAGCAAATGGCCAGGCCCCTGGTGCAATAACTGGTGCTGCAGCTTCTCTGCTTGATCCCTGGCTCTTCCCAGGTTGCAGAAGCTGGGCATCATTTTTTAAAAAACGGACACAAGTTTTCCTGTGAAAAGCGTCAGGAAGAGACTATCACCCCAGGCTCTCCCTCACCATTGACAGGAGAGATTGCCAACTCCAGGCTTTGCCTCACCGCTTCAGCACCTGGCAGGGTACTGGCAGCAGGGACTATGGAGTGCAGAGGCAAAGTCCCATGGAGGAGGACAAGAGAGGCACCCCACCACCATCTTGAAGGCAGGGCAAGAAGTTGCTTCGATTTGCTAACCACAGAGTAACAGATCAAGTCTCTGTGATGGTCGATCAACTAATCAGGGATTCATCATGACCCAGAGGGAACATCCTGAAAGCACAAACTTTGGAGGGATCTGACGAGTGCTGAGTTCCAGGTTCCCCACCCCCTACCCTGCTTCCGCTGCAAAACAAAGGATGTGGCCAAAAAGGACAAGGAAGTACTCTAAAGAGATCAGTGGTGAGTCCAGTGCTGACCCCAAGTCCCTCCTCCCCAGCAATCCTATGAACGTCAACCAACATAGCTGGGCCACGACTGAGAGGGACAAATCCAGGCGGAGCCTGGATGTCAGTCACAATGGGAGAACTCCAATCCAAGATAGGCCTGGCTGGTGTCCCTGCAAGCACATACCTGGGGAAGAGACAATCCTGCACCGCCCCACCAGAGGAGATCTCCCTGATCACATAAGAGTGGGAGGGGAGAACTGCAGCCACACCCACCTCCACTACCCCTCCTCCTTCCCTGCTCCAGACACTGAGGAGAGAGTGAAAGAGGTGGCTCTGCAGGAGAGACCTGATTAGAGGAACAATTACAGAACCTGCCACAAGAGGGCAGGTTTTTTTTCTTTTTCTTTAAAAATTTTTTTTTAAAAAATTATTTGACTGTTTGTTTGTTTGTTCATCTATTTTCTAAATATTTTTCCTTAGTGCATGAATGTGTTTGTGAGGGTTTGTTCCACATACCCCCCAATTTTTTTTCTTTTTCTATTTCTTCTTTTATTTGTCATTTTCTGTTTTTGTGTGTACATGAATGATTGAGTCCATTTTTCAATTTTGTTGTTGTTGTTGGTTTGGCTTTGCTCTTTTGTTCTTCTGGGTTTTTTATTTTCATTTCTTATAGTTTGAGGTGTGTGTCAATATATGTGTGAGGGTTTGATCTGAATTTCTTTTTTTTTCTTGATCTTTCTGTTTTTCTTCTTATTCACATTGTGCTAGGCATGTGTGTGTGCTTAGTTTTCTTGTTTTTTTGTTGTTGTTTGTTTTGTTATATTCCGCTGCTATTACAGTTTGTTTTGGGGTATGTTTGTATGTCTGTGTGTTTGTGTGTTTGATTGTTTTTTGCACTGGTTTCTGCTTTGCATTGTCATATAGAGTGGTGGTGGGGAGTGGGTCTCAGGGAACACGTACCACAATAAGGGAATAGTGTAATTTGCAAGTAGTTTCTAAATCCTCTTGCCCCATCCCGTACTTTATTCAAGTTTCAAAAACTACAAGAGACAGCAAAGCTTCCCATCTACTGTCCTATTTCAATATAGAACAAGTCCAGAGCCCAGATCAGGGAAGAATAGAGAACTGAGCAAACATCAGAAGAGAAAGCCTCTCCCACTGACACTGAGTAACAGAACTAAAGAGAAAAATAAGAGATCTGTCACAAATGAGGAAAAACCAAAGGTTTCCACAGGCAATATCAAGTGTACCAAAGACAAAACTCCTGAAAAATCAGACCTTGGTGCCCAAATGATGGAAGTCAACAATGACTGGCCTTAGAATATGACAGGGAGTCGGGAATGAATGGAAAGAGTGAATATGACTCAAGAAAGACAAGATACAACACTGAAAGAACTTGTAACAGAGATTTTGGCAATAAAAAATTTCACCCAGGAAATAAATAACAAGATGACAAGCATGGAAAGCAGAATTAATCTAACTGAAGAAAGAATCTCAGAACTTCAAGATCAGAACATGGAATTAATCTGATCTATAAAAAACATAGAAAGAAGCCTCAGAAAGACAGAGCAAAGCCTACAAGAGATGTGTGATTATATCAAGAGCCTGAACCTACACCTGATTGGTATCCCAGAAGAAGAAAGGGAAATGAAGAGCAACTTGGAGCAAGTATTCCAGGAGGTAATCCAAGAAAACGCCCCATAATTCATCAGAGATGTGACCAACCAAACACAAGAAATACAGAGAAGCCCCTCATCAAAAGAGAAGACCAACCCCTAGACACATAGTAATTCGCCTACACAAAGTAGGCACAAAAGAAAAAATCCTAAAGGCAGCAAGAGAGAAAGATCAGACTACCTACCGGGGAACACCAATCAGAATAGCAGCAGACCTATCGGCAGAAACAGTACAAGCAAGAAGGGACTAGAGTCCTATATTCAAAGTCCACAGAGATAAACAATTTCAACCAAGAATTTCCTATCCAGCCAAGCTCAACTTCATTAGTGATGGAAAATTAAAATCCTTCCCAGATATCCAATCCCCAAGAGATTATGCAGCTTCCAGATCAGCTGTACAGGAGACATTTTAAAAGGTATTAAGCGCAAAAGAAAGAAAAAAAAAAAAAAAGAATGACCACACACTTCTCAAGAGAACACCAGAGCACAGAATCAACAGTGTATACAGTGCAACAAGAAACTTGAAAACACACACATACATCAACCCCAAAGCTAAATGAAAACAAGTAAACAAAGAAAAAACTTTATAAGAACCTCATGACAGGGATAAACAATCATATTCCGATACTCAATCTGAATGTGAAAGAACTAAAAGCACCACTGAAAAGACACAGAATGGCAAACTGGATAAGAAGTCATGACCCATTTTTTTGCTGCATCCAGGAGAGTCATCTCACTACAAAGGATGCGCACAAACTCAAATTTTAAGGATGGAAAATGAGTTGCAGGGCAAACTGATCACAAAAAAAGGCAGGAGTTGTGATCTTAATATCAGACAAAACAAACTTTAAGCAATCAAAAACTTAAAAGATGCAAAAGAACATTACATAATGATATAAGGTTCAATCCATCAACAAGAAATATCCATCCTAAACATACATACACCCAGCACAGGAGCACCAGCATTTATAAAGCAACTACTAAATAAACTAAAAAAAGATATTGACTCTAACACTATTATAGCAGGGAACTTGAATACTCTACTAACAGCTCTAGATAGATCATCAAGGCAAAAAATCAGAAAAGAGATCCAGAACCTAAACTTGACCCTCGACCAAATGGACTTAATAGATCCCTTCAGATTATTCCACCCAACAACTACAGACTATACATTCTACTCATCACCACATGGAATGTACTCCAAGATAGATCAACCCTGGCCATAAATCAAGCATAAACAAATTCCATAAGGTGGAAATCTTGCCATGCACATTCTCAGCCCACAGTGGAATAAAAATGAATATCAACACCAACAACATTTCCCCAAAGTCCACAAAGACATGGACACTAAACAGCATGATGCTGAACAACTACTGGGTCAGCACTGAAATCAAAGCAGAAAATAAAAGATTCCTGGAAACGAAAGTGAAAAAACATCTTACCAAAAGCTCTGGGATGCCATGAAAACAGTTCTAAGAGGGGAATTTATAACTCTATGAGCACACATCAAGAAAATGGAAAGAACACAAGTAGAGAACCTAACAAATCACCTAAGGGAGTTGGAAAGAGAAAACCACCAAACCCCAACTTTAGCAGAAGAATCCAAATCACCAAAGTTAGAGCCCAAATATGGGACACAGATGACAAAAATATCATAGAAAACATCAACAAAACAGAAAGCTGTTTCTTTGAAAGAATTAACAAGATTGATGGACCCCTAGCCAGAATGACCAAGAAAAGGAGAGAAAAAGCCCAATTAAACGCAATCCAAAGTACAAAAGATCAAATCATAACTGATCCCGAAGAAATACAAAAGATTATCAGAGAATACTATGTACACCTCCTATATGGAAACCAAACCTGATAACCTAAATGAAATGAAGGACTTTCTGACATCACACAACCTCTCTAGGTTGAAACAAGAAGACATTGAGACACTAAATAGATCAATAACAACCCAGGAAATTGACTCTGTCATATGAAATCTACCTACTAAAAAAAAAAAAAAAAATCCTGGATCTGATGGCTTTCCAGCAGAATTCTACATAATGTATAAGGAGGAGCTGATATCAATCCTATTGAAAGTATTCCAGGCAATTAAGACAGATGGAATTCTCCCCTCCAAATTTTATGAAGCTAACATCACACTGATACTCAAACTGGGTAAACATTCAACAAAAAAAGAGAACTACAGGCCAGTATCCCTTATGAGCATAGATGCAAAATTCTCAACAAGATTCTAGCAAATAGGAATCAAAAACACATATCAAAAATCATCCACCATGAGCAAGTAGGCTTCATCCCCAGGATGCAGGGATGGTTCAACATTCACAAGACCATGAATGTCATTAAATACATCAATAGATGTAAACACAAGAACCACGTAATTATCTCATTAGATGTAGAAAAAGCTTTTGATAAAATTCAGCATCCCTTCTGGACAAAAACCCTCAAACACTTAGGTATAGAAGGAACATACCTCAAAATAGTAAGCGCCATCTATAATAAATCCACAGCTAACATATTGCTAAATGAACAGAAACTGGAAACATTTCCCCTGAAAACTGGAACAAGACAAGTCTGCCCACTCTCACCCCTCTTGTTCAATATTTTATTGGAAGTCCTAGCTTGGGCAATTAGACAAGAGAAGAAAATCAGGAGTATCCAAATAGGAAAAGAGGAAGTCAAATTATCCCCCTTTGCTGATTATATGATCCTATACCTTGAAAATTCAAAAGAATCTGTCAAAAACCTGCTTGCACTGATAAAGGACTTTGGCAAAGACTCAGGGTACAAAGTAAATGTGCAGAAGACAGTTGCATTCCTATACACCAACAATAAGTAGACACAGACCCAAATTAAAAGCACAATCTCATTCATAATAGCCACAAATAAAATGACATGCCTCGGCATCTTTCTAACTAGTGAAGTGAAAGACCTTTACAATGAGAACCTCAAAACGCTGCTCAAAGAAATTCAAGAAGACACAAACAAATGGAAAAATATTCTATGCTCATGGATAGGAAGAATCAACATTGTTAAAGTGTCCATTCTACCAAAGGGAATCTACAGATTCAGTGCAATACCCATTAAGTTACCAGACCTGGTAATGACAATACAGAAATTATCATTCTTCTCAGACCTGGAAATGACAATACAGAAATTCATATGGAAACATAAATGACCACAAATAGCCAAAACAATCCTTAGCAAAAGAAATAAAGCAGGAAGTATCACACTTTTAGACTTCAAACTTCACTATAAGGCTACAGTAATCAAAGTAGTCTGGAATGGCACAAGAACAGACTCATAGAACAGGATAGAGATTCCAGAAGCAAAGCCTCTATTTCTCAACCAACTCATCTTTGACAAAGCCTCCAACAACAACCACTGGGGAAAGGAGAGCATATTCAATAAATGGTGCTGGGAAAACTGGCTGACCACATGCAGAAGATTGAAACAGGACCCCTACCTATCACCATACACAAAAATTAAATGGATCAAAGACCTAAATGTAAAACCTCAAAGAATAAGAATTTTAGAAAACGCAGGAGATACCCTTATGGAAATTGGAACTGGCAACCAATTCCTATTCAGAACCCTAAATGCCCATACCTTAAGAAATAAGATAGACAAGTGGGACCTCATCATACTAATGAGTCTGCAGAGCAAAAGAAACCATCAAGAGAGCAGGGAGACAGCCCACAGAAGGGGAACAATATTTGCCAACAGTATATCTGACAAAGGCCTAACATCTACGATCTACAAGGAACTCAATTGCGCCGAAAGGAAAAAAAACAAACAGCATAATTAAAAAGTGGGCATAAGACTTGAATAGAGACTTTTCACAAGAAGATTTACAGGCAGCCAACAGACACATAAAAAAGTGCTCAGCCTTGGTCATCATCAGAGAAATGCAAATCAAAACCACATTGAAATATCACCTAAACCCGGTAAGAATGGCCATCATTAATAAAACAAACAACAACAGATGCTGGCAAAGATGCAGAGAAGAAGGAACACATTTACATTGTTGGTGGAAATGCAAGCTAGTGCTACCTCTTTGTAAGACAGTGTGGTGATTTCTGAAAGAACTAGAAATTGACCTACCATATGACCCAGCAAATCCCCTATTGGAAATATATCTGGAGGAACTGAAATCATTCTACAAAAAAGGTACCCGCACATGTATGTTTGTTGCAGCTCTATTCACAATAGCAAAAACATGGAACCAACCATATTGCCAATCAAAACTGGACTGGATTTAAAAAAATGTGGTACATATACACAATGGAATATTATGCAGCCATAAAGAAGGACAAACATATGGACTTCACAGCAACTTGGATGGATTTAGGATCGCTCATAGTTAGTGATCTATTACAGAAACAAAGAGCAGAGTACCATATGTTTTCACTCATAAGTGGACCCTGAACAATTATAATACTATAAGAAAGGGATTGGCAGTAGTGGGCATCTGTCAGGGGAGGGGAGGTGGGATTGGCACTTGAGGGAAACTGCCAGGGGAGGTAGGGGCATACCTCATCAACAAGGGTACCTGCATAATCAACGTTTGGATACCTAGCTCCAGATTGTACCCCACTTCTTTATAATAAAAACAAATAAATAAATAAAAATGAATAGCTATTATCATGTGTTAGGTTCTGAGTTTGATTTAATATCTTTTGGACATTCATTCCCAGACCTCTGAACCCTTTTCACCATCCTGACATCTTTGCATCCACTTGCTAATATAACTTACATGGTTCAAATTGCTATGTGGGGAGTAATAAGTACGTCTTGTTTCTCTTTTTAGAGAGAGACATTTTTACCTATTACAGACCATGAGAAGTAGACCTAGGACTCGAACCCAGACCGCCTCACTCACGGCTTACTGTACCCCTCAGGCCTCCTTACAATCCCGTCCTGGGTGGGGATCACAAATATGTATCAATTCTACTTGCCTTCTAGGAAAGACATCATGTAGCTCTAGTGATCAGGTAAAGTTTCCATAAGTGAAACAAGTACCAGAGTCTGTGAGTTTACCAAGAACACGGCCGAGAGTGCCCTAAAGTGAGAGTTGAGCAGAGGGTTTTCTGTTTGCTAAACGTTTTCTCCCTTGCTATTTTCCTCAGAGACATATTTGCTTCTCTCTGCAGTCTGGCTTGATCCATTTATATTCATTTAAATGTTTGTTTCTGTTTTACCTTGTTCGTTTTCTCTGTAGACTTCAGTCATTTCTGACAAGGTGATTTCAGCCTCATTTTCTGTGGACTCTTATTTCATTTGCTTTTGAGAGATGAAAAATTCTACTTTAACTGGAAAAAGGAAAGTATAGTACCTCACAAAACTTTCCATCTTGCACATTGGAGACAAAATGTGTTGCTGATGTATAAGGAAAAAATGGAAAAACCATAAAATAGAAAAAGGTCAGATATATACTCAAAAGATACCCCAGTTAGAACCATTGTCATCAAATGCATATGTGAATACATTATCTTCAAATTAAAATAATTCACAGATTTTAAAGTAGATGTCCCTATGTTAACTTGTAGTAATAACATTCATCTGATTTGTTCAAGGAAAATAAAGATGAAATTCTTCTGGGTGTTTTTTATGAACGCATTGATAATAAGTTACACCTGAGAATTGTATTCTCTTACAATTAAAGAAATAGACTCTTCAAAAACATACAACATGCTTTGATATTTCACCCAAGTGCAAATTGTCTTCTGAAAAAAATGTACTTACACAGAAATGTTTTTAAGAGCTGAGTTTAATAGAGAATTTAGAGAATTGTGCAATCAGACATGCTATAATTTTCCTTTGGCAACAATTGCAAATATATTTAAAGACAGGTCCAAATTTAAACTCAAGATAAGAAATTCATTTAATTATAAGATCATTTAGGAATTTTATGGAAACCGTATTTTGGGGCAAACCATGTCTCATAAGACTCTGGAAGTTGTTAATGAAAGTAAGTTAAAGAGAAAAGGTAATGATCACTATCGGGCTTGTATAAGGATTCATGGATTGATTTTTCAATGTGTGCTCCATGGAGATAGCGGGGTCTTATGCATGGCACTGATAAGGCTTCAGAAGGGGAAGCTAGTTAATCACATCTCTTTTAAAATTCTGCTTTTCTTGAAAGTTTCCTTTCTTCCTTATTCTTTTCCTGAAATCTCTGATGGTTATATGTATTCCTAGAGAAAGATACACAACCATGGATCCTGAGTTAGGTAGATTAACGTTGCCTACTTTGAAGAAAATGCAGCAATCCTTTAGCATAACTAGTGTCTAAGTACTCCAACCCCACTGGTTTGAATAATCCTTGTCATTGGGTTAGTAATTTCCCTCCTTTACCCACTAATTTAACTGGCCTTTTTTTTTTTTTTTTTTTGAGTTG
>NW_007258217.1:432525-479060 GCF_000164805.1 Carlito syrichta | reverse complement strand
TTTTTTTTTTTTTTTTTCAGAGCAGGAGTCTCACTCTGTCGCCCAGACTGGAGTGCAGTGGCCGCTCCCGGCCACCGCAGCCTCGACCTGCTGGGCTCCGGCGATCCTTCTGCCTCAGCCTTCCGAGTAGCCGGAATTACAGGCATGCGCTACCACGCCCGGCTGATTTTTTGATTTATTGTAGAGATGAGGTCTCACCTGCTCAGGCGGGTCTCGAACCCGCGGGCTCAGGCAATCCACTCACCTCAGCCTCCCAAAGGCGCGGGATTATAGGCTGAGCCACCGAGCCCGGCTTAATTGGACGTTTAAAACAATTATTTACTCATATATACTCTTCTTTTGGTGACAATCCAGAAGGGCCACAGAACAACATCATGAAGCTACACAGTTAGGAACAGAGATCTACCGCTCCACGGAGGCTGTTCTGGAATCTCAAGTCCAAGACAACAGAAAACAAACGAATCATTTCTCACCCTAAAGGTTCCCTTTTCTGCTTTTTATTAATGACATCACTGCTATCATGGTTATCATAGTTGTAGTGCTACGAAGGCTTGGAGCTATCTTCTCATCATATTACAGTTGATTCATTGGGAGTCAGGCTGACTAATCCATTTAATCACCCCAGCTAACCTGCCATCAAATCCTTTCAGGTTAATATATCTGCTATCGATTTTCTTAAAATTCTACCTGGACTGTTTTCTCCCTGATTCTGCCTGTTTTTTGTTTTATTTTCCTCAAATACCAGGGCTTTCAGGAAGCCTTTCGTCGTCTCCAGAGGCAGAAACTTTGACTTCTTTGTGAGCTCCGCAGCACTGCCCTTCCTCATGGGCAAATCATGTGTGTCCTTCCACTAAAGCATTGGTGTGAATGCTGTCTCATCTACATTTCTCCCACAGGGCAAGTCCAGTCTCCCTCTCATTCTTCTTTGTGTTTCCTGTGGCACCCAGAACTGGCACTTAAAGTAGCTGTTCAATACTTTTTAAATGAAAGTTCAGCAAACTTTTGTGGTTCCAGGGACTCAAAAAATGGTTAATAGCAGTGACTGACTTAATACTTAAATAAATAAACATGAATTCAGATATAAATCAGACAATAGCAGGTTTCAGAGTTTTAGGAAAAGCTAATGGGAGGAAAATTGAGAGAGAGCAAGAAAACAGGAAGACATTTAAAACATTTATTAATTTTTTTTTTTTTTTTTAGTTGGAGCCTCACTCTATTGCCCAGGCTGGAGTGCAGTGGCACAGTCAAGTCTACCCCAGCGTTGACCTGCTGGGCCCCGGGGATCCTCCTGCCTCAGCCTACCAAGTAGCCTGAACTACAGGCCTATGCTATCATGCTCAGCTAATTTATTTATTGTAGAGACCTGGTCTCTCCATGTTGCCGCAGTTGGTCTCAAACCCATGGGCTCAGGCAATCCACTGGCCTCAGCTTCCCGAAGTGCTGGGATTACAGGCTGAGCCACCCAGCCCTTCCTGTTAAACTTTTAATGAGTGCTTATGATGTGCCAGGTAGTATTCTAGGCACTAAATAATTAGATAAGGTTCCTGCTCTCCTGGAGCCTCTCTTATAGTGAGGAAAACGAGAAAGACAATCAGCAGACACACACATGTACTGGTAGGGGAGGGGAGTGTTCTGAAGAGAGTAAGTCAGGGTAAGAGCCTTGTGAACTGTGGCGATGGCAGGTGCAGCAATGAGTGGTCAGTGAGGGTCCTTTGTGCTTTGAATAAAGTAAGGGATTTCTGGGTGAAGAACTTTCTAACAGAAAGCATCTAAGTGCCGAAGCTCACGCCAGTGCATTTGAGTTATAGTTGGCATATTGGAGAAACAACAAGTGTACCAGTGTAGCTAGAGCAGAATGAGTGAGAAATTAGGAAACAGTCAGAGATTCTGAATTGGAAGAACCATAAACAACTGCCTTGTGTTGTTGAAGGTGTTCAGGTGCTCTTCTGTTCCTGGGCAAATAAAGTTTTTGACTTTTATGAGATTTGGTGATCAAGGACAATAGTTATTCATTCACATACCGTGCATGTTTCACAGACTGGAGAGTTCCTCAGTTCTGCTTCCCACAAGTTATCAGTACTGAAGTAATACTTAAATGTGGCAATGCCAGTTCTTGGGAAGATAAGGTAGATCAGGCCAGCTCTGCGTGGCCGGCTGCCTTCAATTGAGGGGTAAGAACGAGAAAGCTTGAATTTGACTTTAGTCCCGTTTGGCATTCTCCAAACCAACTTTACACAGTTCTGTACTTTGTATAATAAATCTATACTTTGTCTGGCTTAGTCAATTCTTATAACAGAACTTTCAGGGGAACCAGGAAGTCATGGGAGGCTCATCAGCTGCTCTGCACAGGTACTACCCCAGCAGGCAGGCTTTCCGTATCAGTCTTTTCTCCCTTGAGTATCTTTCTCTTTTCTAATTCAGGGTTTCCCAACCTTGGCATTGATGACATTTTGGCCTAGGTAATTCTTTGTTGTAAAGAGTTTCTCTGTGCTTTGGGGGATGTTTATCATCATCCCTGGTCTCTACCCACTAGGTGCCAGTAGCTATCCCGGCCCCCAGCTGAAAGTCAAAGACATTGGCCAAATGTTTCCTGGGTTTCAAAATTGCTCACAGTAGAGAACTAGTCTTTTTATTAAAAGATAAATTTGTATTTTATTTTTTTTTATGAATTTATTTTAAAGATGTAGGGTACAATTCAGGATTAGATGGCTAAGTAGTCATTTTACAGGTAAACTTTGGGTCTCCCTTTGGTCCCCACTTTGCCTGGCTTGAGATCAGTTACCCTTATTAATGTTATGTTTCTCCCTCCCCACCCCCGCAGTTCCCGCTAATGCCAATCCTTTTCTTTCTTTTTTTTTGAGTTGGGGAAGGTTTTCTCACTCTGTTGCCCAGACTGGAGTGCAGTGGCCACTCCCGGCCACCGCAGCCTTGACCTGCTGGGCTCCGGCGATCCTTCCGCCTCAGCCTTCCGAGTAGCCAGAATTACAGCGCGCTACCACACCCGGCTAGTTTTTTGATTTATTGTAGAGATGAGGTCTCACCAAGTTGCCCAGGCGGGTCTCGAACCCATGGGCTCAGGCAATTCACACACCTCAGCCTCCCAAGGTGCGGGATTACAGGCTGAGCCACCCAGCCTGGCTCCAATCCTTTTCTTATGGTATTATGATAAATGGAGAACTACTGTCTTAATGAATACAAGATCTTGGGAAATGGAGGATTCTAAAATAAGAATAATGAACATGTGCTCCACAGTTACATAAGCAGTTACTTTCTTTCCTGGAACATCAGAGATATTTGGTAGTGTACTATTATTTTCTTCCAAAAACTATAGGCAGATCCTTCATTTTATATTTTTACAGTTCCTTTTGTTTTGGATGCTTCCAAATTCAAGGCTCAGAACAATCAATATGTTTGAAAACCATTTCTACCCCCTAAGTGAGAATAACAAGTTAAAAAAACAGCAAGGCTTTGCTTTTCCCTCCACTTTGAACAGGCAGTTCTTCCTCCAGTCAGGATGGTAAATGGCTTGTGCACTAAGATAAATTCAACTATAGGGTGCTGATACATCTAGGTCAAACAGCTGTCTTTGGTGTATATTCATCTTCCCTCTGTAGGCATTTCAAAGTGCAGAAAACCTTCCCTTTCTATCTTTTTTTTTTCAATAGGTTCAACAGCACTTTCAGAATTACCACACGGAGAGATTCCTTCAGATTTTTCAAAGGTGGAATGGTAAAAACTGTTTTGGGAAGTAGACCTGGGCTTTTCAAGGGTGTAGTATTCGTTTTCCCCTCTTCACTCACTCATGCAAAAGGCATAGGCATAGGGGCCCAGGGACTTTGCTGTGGCCAGAGTAATAGAACATGCGGGATAAGGCATTCAGAGTCCAGCTATCTTTGGTGCACAGGTATGATGAGTATGCCAAAGTCATTCCCCAGAATCCTCCTTTTTATGCCATCTGCTTTTCCCCTACTTCTTAACTTTATTTCTTAGGGATCCTGTTATGGACAGCATTGTACTCTCCTTTGCCCCAACCCTCAATGTGACTGTATGGGGAGATAGGGCTTTTAAAGAGGTAATTAAGGTTAATGAGGTCGTAAGGGTCGGGCCCAAATTCAACAGGACTGATATTCTTATGAGAAACAGACCTACAAGTACACAACACACAGAGAAAAGGCTATATGAGGACAGAGTGGCTGTCTGTAAGCCAGAAAGAGAGACCTCACCAGAGAAAAACCCCTGCTGGGATGTGGATCTTGGACTTCAGCTTCCAGAACTGTGAGAAAATAAATTTGTTGTTTAAACCACCCAGTCTGTGGCATTTTGTTATAGTAGCATTAGCAGATTAATGTAGATTCCTAGTGGATAAGCCATTTTATGACCTTTGGATATTATTACTTTCCCCTATGCTTGCCTCCACTCCAGCAAATATCACCTTCCATCTAGGTTGAAGTCAAACCCCTCTTTCTTTGAAAACATTTTGCTTTCTAGTTTAGCTTTGATAGAACTCCCAGTCTTTTTTATTTTTGTAGGTTTTATACTTTCTAGCATACAATTTAATACACTTTCAGATCCTGCTTCCCGGTTGTTTGAATATGTACCCAGAAGTGGAATTTCTGGATAATATGTAACTCCATTTTTAATTTTTTGAGGAAATATGTTTTTCATTGTGGCTGCATAATTTTACATTCCTACCAATAGTGCACAAAGATTTCAATTTCTTCACATAATTGCCAACACTTGTTATTTATTTATTTTTTAAAAATAATAGTTATCCTGATACGCGTGAGCTTTCAGTCTTTTGAATTGTTTCTCCTTACCTGAGTCTAGATTTATTTTTTGACATTGCTTTAGAAAGTACAACCAAACAATGTTTATTCAGGATCAGAGAGGAATCTTAAATTTAAATCTTAAACTAAGTTTTACTATGATATATGTACTTTTATTAGATGTTTTCCTTTTTCCTTGTATGTGCTTAACATAAAACAATTTGGAATATACTGTATAGAAAAATATAGGTGGTTTCTTTCGCCCATGCCAGCTCTTCATGTCTCTCTCTTTCCTTCTCGTCTCTCTCTAATAAACTTTGTTTTGAAACTTAAAAAAAAAAAGAAAAGTATAAAGAAACATAAAAAAAATCACTTATGTTGTCAGGGATTAGAGGCAAACACAATTAACATTTTGGTAACCACATCTTTGACCTATGCAATGTAGAAGACTATTCAATTTAATAAACATTTTTAACAACTCCTGTGTACTGAGTTTTAAAGTTTGTGCTGAGTATTTATGCAAAGTAATTGGAAGGGAATAAGAAGTCCAAGACCTGAATGCTTCTCCCATACCCTTTTAAAGACATCAAACTCCCTAAAACTGGAATGACTTACTGAGTAGGGTGGTCTAAACAGAACACTGGATTGTAAAGTTCAAATGCTTTCTTCCATCACTGAATCAATTGTCCTCACTGTGCTTCCAGATGACTAAATTTAGATCCATATTCCACAACTCAACAAATAATACTTGATTTTTGCCTTTTCATTTTATGCTATATTTAACAAATTCTTGAAATACCAAGAGTAATGAACAACCCCTCTTCCTGCCTCTTCGGCACACACTCCAAAATAAAACACCAAGGCTACACTATATTTTTCTTCATTACTAGAGATTTTTATCTTTATTCTGTCTGCTGGAGCTTATGCAAGTTAACTAGGCAAGCCATGTTTCAATTCCAAGTTGGCACTATTGTCAGCACTTACTCCTCTTCTCAACATTGAAAACCTCTAAATTCTATAAATTCATTGCTGATTTTAGAAAGAAATTCAGAGTAAGAAAAGTCACAGCTCTTGGGGAGCTGAAGACACATATCATTTGTGGCAGAGAATGTTCTTGCCTTTATCTATTGAAGGTAGATTCCAGATTCTAGTTAGGTACTTAAGATTTTAGAAAGGTGAGAAGGGACTTGGAAATCATTTAAAATGTTCTCTGAGGCTACCCATTCAATATGCTAATATGGCTGAAAGGTCAAACAAAATATAAGGCATCTACAAGGAGATACTGAAAACCAGATGCTATTATATCTTCTTCTTTATTCTATAAATTGTGGTGTACTGACTAGAAATGTGTTAATAAGAGTTCTTCAGAAAAATAGAAGCAATAGGATATATATATATAATTGACTAATATGATTATGAAGGCCAAGAAGTCCCAACTAAATTTAAAGTTGTCATATGTTGGACTCGAGGCTGCACACTGATGAAGTTCAAAGCATAGCACACTTTCTTTTTAATTTTTTTTGTGCTACCACTTTCCTATGGATGTACAATTCAGTTACAGCCTATGGCTTTTAACACCAGTGTGAACTGGGTTGTAATATGCACTATTATTTGAGATAAGATTTTGCATGTGAGTTGATTCTTCAATTGTGAATTTCCTCAGTCTTTTTGTGTGGGCTAGTTCTAGGGATTTGCTTGGGTTTATTAAGTTTTAGCATGCAGCTGATGCTGTGGTAAACTTATGTGTTTTTGTTGATTCTCTAGGACTTGAGGGAGTGGGTCACGGAAAATCTGGAATAAGAAAGGTCACAACTCTTGGGATGCTGAAGACACATATCATTTCTGGCAGAGAATGTTCTTGCCTTTATCTATTGCAGGCAGATTCCAGATTCTAGTTAGGTACTTATGTAAAATGCTTCTGGAGGGAACTGAGCAGAATAAAAAGTACAAGGAACTAAGGGAAGAGATAGTGCTTTAATATATATTTTAGGATTTTCATTTTCTGTGGGTCAACAATGTAGAAATTTACTTTAGAAAAAAATGAAGTTGATAATATGAAGAATTTTATATCATTGCAATTTCAGGCACTTGGGGAAATATGAAATTTTAACATTATATTTCTGAGGTTGTATTTTCTGAATCATCTTCATACTTGGTTCATGTCATTTAAGCCCTCAATTACTTGGGGCAATGAATTGGAGTCATATCTCAAGTTGTATACGGTGTGGCTTTGGGATAAATATAATTCATGCTTAGCACTGATTCATTTTATAAGCTTCAAAGACAATACAAGCATGTTTTTAAACCAAGAGGATTTCTACATATTTCACTGGTACCAGCAGATACATAGAATCAGTGTCAAGATGTGGAAAAATTAAACATAGCTTTTATTATGGACTTCCCCACTTTCTGAGCTTATAAAATGTGATGCATTGAAAAATAACAAAATGTGATGCATGATTAGCCTTTTTTTTTTTTTTTAATCAAAGTCTCATTGCTGGAGTACAATGATGTGATCATAGCTCACTGCAGCCTTGACCTCTTGGATTCAGGTGATTCTTCTGCCTCTGCCTCCTGAGAAGCTGGGACTACAGGAGCATGCCACCATGGCCAGCTAATTTTTTGATTTTTTTGGACAGGCAAAGTCTCATTATGTTGCCCAGGCTGGTCTCACACTCCTGGGCTCAAACAATCCTCTTGCCTTGGCCTCTCAAGTGCTGGAATTACAGGCATGAGCCACCATGCCCAGCTGCATTATTAGCTTTAATGCTCTCTCGCCCCACTTCATACCTTTTCAAAGGATGGGTCAAAATTATAAGCAAGGAGATTGATTGGGAAAAAATAACAGGAGATCGATTTTTTTTGGATGAAGGATTATATAAGATAATAATATTAGACTTGGGCTCTGCCTGACATGTCATGGTAGGTATCTGACATTTTTACCGGCCCAGCATCTATTTTCCCCATCTTTTTGTGATAATATTCTACTTTCCTGTAGGATATTTTCCTCTTCCTACCTTCTGTATAGTCTAGATGAGACAATCACTCAAGATGCACCAGCTCTCTCCCTGACTGAAATAAGATCAGCAGAATCCCTCCTGGGAATTTGATTTTAGACCAGGCTCCTTTTAAGATCAGCAGAATCCCTCCTGGGAATTTGATTTTAGACCAGGCTCCTTTTTCTTTATAATGAAGACACACATGATTTCAATAATTGTGGCCTCTCTTATTAAGGAAGTTATTAAATAGAGTTTTAAAAACCTGGAAAAGAGTAATTCTAAGGTAGAAAATTGTCGGAACTGAGCCATTTTGATGGCTAGGGGTTCTTTAAGGGAACTTGAGGTAAATTCATTTGGCAACCAAAAACAAGCTCTTCTTTCTCTTATCATCTTTGCATACCCTTTACTCACTATGGACTGAATTGTGTTCCCCTAAATGCAAATATTGAAAGTCTACCAATATGATGGTATTTAAAGATGGCGCCTTTGGAAGTTAGTTAGATCTAGATGAGTTCCTGAGGACAGGATCTTCATGATGAAATTAGTACTCTTACAATAAGAGACAACAGACAGCTTGCTTTCTCTCTCCAGGGGCACGGACCAAGTAAAAGCCACGTGAGCATGCAGTGGGAAGGCCACTGTTGTAAGTCAGGAAGAGGTCACTCACCAGAACCCATCATGCTGGCATCCTAACCTTGGACTTTCAGACTGCAGAACTGTGAGAAAAATAATGCCGATTGTTTATGCCACTCACTCTGTGGTGTTTTGTTATAGCAGCCTGAGCTAGGACATGGCTTGGGAGTCTCTAGCAGTGCTAGGTGACTGGTTGAGGCAGAGTAATTCAACCAAATGTGGATGAGATACATTTATTATCTTGAGTGATTTCTCAAAACTTGATATAACTGGGAAGGCACATAAAATTGCCACCTGACAGATGCATAGACTACAGCTCAGACTCTATATGATGTGATTGTATCAGGATAGAACTCAAGCACCTTAGTCCAGTGTTTTGTCTCCTGTGTTATTAAGCCTACATCATATATTGTGATTGACTAGACACAGGCACTGCTTTAGAATTTTTTAAAGTAGGCTAGCTGTTTAGAAGGAATTGTTTGTTAAGGGTCCCTAGTCTCAGCACTCATACTCTGTGAATAACCCACTTGTATTGTTCTAAGTACTTCCTTGCAAATAATAGGTTAAGCCACATACAATTGCTGTTTGGTAGTTGAAAACTGTCCAATATCGTCTATTTCATGTGATTCAACCAACATTATTGAGAGATGGAGCCCATCCCTCATGCTTTCCCTCTCTCAGACATGCCTTGCTGTACTTCACAAGGAAGTGCTCTTTCCTCAAAGTTTTTGAATTTCTGTTCTTTCTGTCTAGAACTGTCTTCTTTTAGATATCCATTCTGGTTTTCACTTACCGCAGAAGTTTTATGCAAATATTACCTTTTCCAAGAAGGTTTCTTCACCATCCAGTCTAAAATTTCAGTCCCCATACTGACCAAACACACATTTTAAAAAATCCTCCCTTCTCTGTTTTATTGTTTTCTTTTCAGAATTCACCATCATTTTACATATGCAGTCATTTATTTTTGTTTATTGGGTATTTCTACCAGTATAATTTCAAGACAGCATGAATTTTAGTTTGTTTTATTGGCTGCTGTATTTACAGTACCTAAAATAGTGCCTGACACATAGTAGGTGTTTAAAAATATATATTGGATAAATGAGTGTGAACTGACTGGTAGTAGCCCTAAATCCATGGCCCCACATCTTTGAAAATACCACATTGCTGATGTTTACTCTGTTTTGTGGCATGTTGGGAATGTAGAGATCTCTGTAGGTGTGGAACAGGCCGAGAAGACAGGACCGTTGCCTATTTCTTTCCCACACAAAGAGTATAGCTGAGTTTTGTCTCCCTTATCTGTTGATTTACAGGTATAATTTCATTAGGAAAAAGGTTTGTGTAATAATAACATTTCAAAAACTACTGAAATGTTATAAGCAATCATTATAGTTCTGAGTCTACAATATTGTGAATACCAGTGTTTCTTTACCACCCCACAAGGAAAATATAAGGGGAGAATGTGGGGAGTTAGCTTCAAAAGCCCCAATTCAATGAGCTTCATATTTGAGAGATTTAAATAATAGTTCTCTAAATGTAAAAGCCATTGTATTTGAAGGAATTTCTCAAAATTCCCTCTCCCGTATCTCCAGGCATATTACTTTACATTAACTCTCAATATGGTTGAAAATTCTTAGAGGAAAAAGGGACCAACAGTGTTATTTATGTATTTTCTTTTTGCTTGAAAATACACTAGATGGGCCAGACGTAAAGGTAAGTGGGCATTAGGGGTAACAGTCCACAGTCTCTGAAATTTTTGTTTTTTCAACACATTTTAAAATACGTGATAACATGAAAATTGTTAAGGCCATTGTGTAAAGACATTTAGAAGAATCTGTGTAAAAATAAGATGGTGAACCATGTAGAAAAAGTAATTAAAAGATATGTCTGTCCCAACTTATTTGTTCTTCTGGTAACTGACCCAGGACCTAGCCACATGAGTAATCTAACAAACTGATTTCACACCTGAGGGAATAACAGTCAGAGATTTGCAGGGTCACACAGCTAAATACTGGACAGAGTGAGGATTAGAACATAGATCATTGAATTCTAACCAAATCCCTCTTTTTCCCATGATACACTACTTTCCTCTTAAAAAATACTTCAGAGTGGATATAGAGGTACTTTATATGTTTATACATAACTCTCCTTTAGGGACAAAGCAAATAACGCACAACTTTGACATATAAATTATGAATTAAAAGGAATTGTGTTAATCACAATAAGAATTAGTTGAATAATTAACAATGATGGATAGAAAAAATATCATTTATTATACAACGATAAACATGTAAGACACCAGGGGAGAATAGATGGGAACAGAAAAAAGAAAAGAGCTCTACATAATAGTTACAGAAGAGTGAAGGAAATTCTGGTAAGCAAAGATAAGAACATCTAGGTAGGAAGGGGAAGAGCTAAAGGACCAGTGACCATCAACAGTGTCCAATGCAGTTGTCGTGAAATGAGATTCTCAGTTTAGTTTTTCTCGCCCTTATATTATCTCTGCTAAACATAGCCTTATTAACCTGTTTGGGCTCAGAGACATTTTGAAAATTCAGCTAAAATTATAGACTTTCTCCAGGAAAAAAAGTACATAGGCATGATGTCTTCAAAAATCACTAACTGGTGTGCAAAAATATAACTTTCCCATTTACTTGTAACTGAATTTCATCTCTATTGCAAGCCAGCTTGCATTCTGCCTGATAGCAGAAGAAAAATCCAGCTACTGCCAAAATATCATCCCTTCAGTGACTTCTCTATGATTTTGGATTTAAAATAATAATGACTACATTACTATATTTTCTCTCCTCTTTCTCCTCCTGGGGATCACTTCTCAAGTCTGGGCCTCTGCTTGAGCTTGATCTGCTTAGAGCTGATATCTGCTGAGACACATGGTGGCATGTTGGGGCTTCTGGTCTTGGAGTCCGTCATCACTTGGTTTCCTTGCCAAGGCAGATGTGTCCTCATCATCTCGTGCCATTACCGGATCACTGCTACCATTCACTGCTGAGTCCTTTTGTCCTGACTTAACTAGATTCCTTCAGGCCACCAGCACCTGCCTTCTCTCTCCTCTTTGTCTCTTTCTTTCTTTCTCTCTCTCTTTTTCTCTCTCAGGCCTGAAAAATCATGACTTTCTTCCAATTCCTGGGATATGGGGCAGGTACAGGACTTCTAACACTTCTAACATCTTTTCTTGACTCTCTCCTTCTAATTCTTCTTGAAAGCTTGGAGACTCTGAATGGGTCAAGAGAAATAACTTGCTCACAAAATATTTCCCTTCTGGGTATATAAGAATAGGTATACGTATTTCCTTGTTTTAGAAGAGATAAATGAAAATGGTTCACAATAGGGGATGGGTGGTGATAGAGTAGAAGGGATGGGGAAGTGAGTGAGACTTTCAAGTGTATGATGTAAATAGTTTTACCTTTTTAAAAAATTAACAATTTACATATTCAAAATATAAAATTCAATTAAAAGGGAGGAAAAAATCAAACTCTAAAATTGTTTACTAACAGAAACAAATGATGCTAACTGTACATGAAATCGATAACATAGTCATAGAGAATATATTTAGTTGGGGCATATTTGAACACGTATTTGTTTAGTGGGATATAATATAACAAAAGAACTGAAGATAAATCTTAAGCTATATTTAGTAGTTTACTCTTGGCATTGGTATTGCAGTTCTGGAAACTATTTTGTGAGCATTTTAGGATAGAATAATGAATTGACGTATTTTTTGATGTTGATAATACTAGGATTTTCACTAGAAGGAAGTTAAACACAAGATGGGAGATGGTAAAAATAACTTTGTGATATTACATTTACATTGGAGTTACTTAGACAATTTTATGACTTTCAAATATATATAATATATATATATATCACTAGCTAGTTTGCATTAAACTTTATTTATAACTGAATTTACTCTCTATCCCAACCTGAATTCTGATATAAGAACCTAATCTATTTTCTACCAATAAACCATCTCAAATATATGTAGATATTTGAAAATTATGAATGTATATATGTAAAGTATGTTATGCACAATCACACATACACAACTTCTCCATTGGAAAGACCTAAAGCAATGATACTCTAGAGGCAGTGAGCCCCCCTAGCACCCAGATCTTGGTTTTAAATACCATAATCCACTAAAAGAAACGAGAATTCCTTAAATGAATGGCTGAAGTGGGGAAAATATAAAATGAGCCTGGAATTTCTTGTGCCAGGAAAGAGTGAAGTGTTCAAAAACTCACTGGGTTGAGCCAGAAACATGAGCTAAATAATGGTAACACATTTTAAAAGACTATGAGTTCAGAGAGAGAGAGAGAGAGAGAGAGAGAGAGAGAGAACCTTTTTTCACCTTAAATAGAATAATACCAACTAATAAACATAGAAGGAATGATAGAACAATCTTTGTAAATCATAAAATTGATTCAAGTATACATCATCAGTGGGTGCTGCAGCAGACTGAATAATGACTTCCAAAGGTGTCCATATCCTAATCCCAGAATCCTGTTACTTTACATGAAAAATGGAACTTTGCAGATGAAAGTAGGGGTAAAGATCTCAAAATGGAGAGATTATCCTGGGTTATCTGATGAGTCCATGTAATTATCTGGGTCCTATAAGAAGGAGGCAAAAGAGAGGGAACCAAAGAGATGAAAGTGTGAGAAGGACTTAGTCCCATGTTTCCAGTGTGACTGATTTTGTTTTTGTTTGTTTTGTTTGTGTCTGTGTCTCACTCTGTTGCCCAGGCTGAAGTGCAGTGGCATGATCAGGGCTCACCACAGCCTTGACCTCCTAAGCTCAGGCAATTCTCCTGTCTTGGCCTTCCAAGTAGCTGGGACAATAGGCATGCACTATCATGTCCAGGTTTGTTTTGTTTTTGAGTTTTTTGGAAGAAATGAGGTCTTGCTATGTTGCCTAGGCTAGTCTCAAACTCCTGTGCTCAAGTAGTTTTCTCACCTTGACCTCCTCAAGTGCCGCGATTATAGGCATGAGCTGCCATCCTCAAACTGATGTTGCTGACTTTGAAGAAGTGGAGGTCCACAGAGCAAGTGAAGTGGGTCATGAGCCAGGCAGATTGGGAGATGGTTGGATGGATTGAGTCAGGATGTAGAAAGGTGGTGGTTTTGTAATTTTCCTTCAACTTTTTTATACCTTAAAAAAATTTCAAGATAAAAAATTAATTAAAAAGAAAACCTACAACATGTGTTAATTGAGGCTTGGATAATGTCATTTGGCATGTAAAAGAGGTAACTAATATAAGCATAGACACAGCACCAGTGAGCAGTAAGGATGGAGTGGGACTCAGGTATTTCAGTGACTTGTCTGTCATAATTGTCACTAAATTTGTGTTTAGCCATCTGTGGGTCCTGATGGCCTCAGGACTTCTTGCAGAAAGTTTAGCCTGCAAATGCACTTGAGCATCCAGTTGTGTCTGTAGGTTGAACAATGCTTCCCAGCTATTTTACCACCATTACCACTGCAAGGTCAACTCTCCTGTTTTGAATTTGAAAAAAAGTATATATATATTTTAAAATAAAAGCATTTTTCCTTCTAGTAGATATCTACATTGAGGGTTTTTAAAACCCTCAAAGGGGATAGAAGGGATAGGGAAGTGAATTTGGAATTTTTTTCTGGCTACTTTTATGGTCTCTGCTCATTTTCACCTACCAAGGCAGGATAATAGTGCTTCCAAAGTTTGTCTCACTGGAAGAATTTCTTTGGAGACATAGAATTTGGTCTCTTTTTGTTTATTGCTATATTTCTGGAACCTAGAACAGTGCCTTGTATTTAGGGCGTGCCAAAAAAACAAACAAACAAAAAACCAAACAAACAAAAACCAAAAAAACAACCAAACAAAAAAATGGGTTGCATAAATGAATGGAGGAGAATTGTAAGGACAGAACTGCATTAGCTGACGTACTGTGACTAAAAGAAAGTTGCCCCACCCTCTCCTAGCCAAGTGCGGACTTGGACTGTGAAAGTAGTAGGTTAACAGCTAGATTGTAATCATCCTTAGCATCATAATTTATTGAAGAAAGACAGACCATGTCAAATTTCTTAAAATACCAGCTTAAGAAATATATTCACTGCAAACAAATGAGGGTGTTTCAGGGGTTGCTATGAATAGATTACTGATCCATAAATATTCTTTCACACTGTACTTGGTTGTCAGGATAATTTATTGTATAAATTATAATTTTTTTTTTACTTGTAGCTAGATACACAAAAGAAAAGAAGATAGGAACTTCCTTCCCATCAGTTCCCCAGTGATAGGTAACTGACTAGGTATTTAAGCAAAAGGACCTTAGACTCTGTGGTTTTCTTTCACTTATGTGATCCACACTTATGTTAGTGCTTGTCCCTCATGACAAAAGTACATCCCATGTGGAGATGTGGAGATTAGGGTATTGGAAATGATGCCTGTGGTGTCCAAGGCCCTCATGCCATAGTTATAGTGTGCTACTGTCCCTACTCTGAGTTTTTTCTGAAAGTTTAGTAAACTTCATGATGGGGAAGCATATTGTACCTTATGCATTCAATTCACAATCTAAACCTGAAACTCTTTCCCAGGATTTGCAGCATGTGTCCCATGTGGTGAACTTTCTCCAGGAACTTTGAATCTTAGGTTGGAGGCATATGTTCTAAATACACTTAAAAAAATTCCACTGGTAGAATAGCACTCTGATATTAATATAGGATACTCCTTGCTCCCTGGGCTTCAAAACTACTTTTGTTTTTATTTTCCAGCTTTTCTGCTGCTTCTGTTAGTGATACGGATTTTTTAGGTTAGCCTGGGCTTCGAGAGTGTCAGCTCAATGGGTCGGCCATCTGAGCCCCAGAGACGGTCAGCTCCAGGGGCTGGTAAGCCTAGCCCCAGAAGTGATGGCTCTAATGGGGTGGCAAGCCAAGTCCTGAGAGTGTTTTGATTGGGTGGGCTGGCAAGCCTAGCCTTCAGAGTGTTGGCTCTAATGGGTTGGCAAGCCAAGCCCTGAGAATGTTGCAGCCCCCAGAAGTGTCTCAGCTTTGGAATCTCGCTTTCTTCTAGCAGCTCTCTCAGTTCAGTTGGCTCCATCAGCTGGCAAGCCAGCTTCAGGGTGCACGGCTCTTCAGCTCTGACAATCTTCTGCAGCTCTTCAGGTTGGAGTTCTTGTCTTGTGACCAGGAGGAATGAGGGACAGGGACAGCTGGAAAGTGAGAAAGCAGGATTTATTGAGAGGACGGAAAAGCTTCCACAGTGGGAGGGGACCCAAGGGGTTTCCGGTTTGGAGCTGAAATCTGGTGCTTATTATATAGTCCTAAGACTGAGCCAATTGGCTAGCACTAGCCATGAGCTGGTTGGCTGGCATTAGCTATTCTGATTGGTCAGTACTAGGGACCAATTGGCAGGAGATAGGGGCCTAATGGTGAACTGATTGGTTATTTTCCTATCCCAGCAGTGAGTACTTAACCTCTAGCTTGACAGGTTTCCTGGGAGCTTGTTTACCAAGTGTATCAGTCCAGAGGCCTGCTGGAACTTCACTACATTGTTACTGGGGACCCACCCGGTCTATCTGCCTAGGTTTTCTCTTGCTATCTCCTCTCTCATTCTTCCCTCTGGAGTAGTAACCCTAACTGCCATTAGGGAGTAAAGACAATGACTTGTCTAGCTACTTCCTGCTGATCATGGGTGTCATATGGGGATGGAAGCTAGGGATCCTCTAGAGGGCAATCTAAAGGTCCTCAGTAGAAAGAAGCTTCCATCTGCATCACCATTTGGAATTCTTCTCTAGGCTAGAAGAAACAAACTTCATCAGGAGCTTAACTATATGTGGACCAAACACAAGCAATACAGCAAAAAGGGCTATTAAGTAAGAAAAAAAACACATGTTCATATACTGGAATTCCCCAGAGAAGGTTAAAAGTATTGTAACAAACTGAGTCCTGAACCTGCCTGTTCATATAAAGAGTCAATGATTTTATTATTGTTTTATAACCTGTCTTACACATTTTCTTCTACTTGGAAGTGGTAATACAGAAACAAGTTTCATTTAATAATGTGCATGTTCCTCCACGTTCTGCCATGAGTATAAACAATGCTTGATGGTTTTGTAAGTCCAGAGTAGCGAATGAGTTAATAGATGCTTGTTGATTTTCAATAGTAGTCATCGCCTTCTACCCTTGCTGTACCATGAGGGTAAAATTTAATATAGAATTTTCTAATAGGGGTATCCCAACAAACCAGAAGAAACCCCTGGGAACAGGATGTCCTAGTCCAAGTCTTTGTAGGATTGGGTGGTCCAGGATATGTCCTCCCAGATTAGGTATATGTATATTATAACTAGGCATGTTAGTGATGGCTGGAGGTCCTAAATCTCTACAACCCTGTTGTCACTGTAGGGATTGTTCCAGGAATGATCCTAAATTTAGAATGTGCCCCAAAGAGGCCATTTGAGTTTGATTGAGGATCATCAGCTTAGGAACAGCAGCCACTATTGTGTAAGCGCCTTTCCATCTGTAAGGTAGAACCAAGTATAATCCCAGACCACATAAAAAGTAATGCCTCGTTCCGATTAGTGAAGATGCCCCAATAGTTCCAAATGAGAAGACTACCCCAGTGACTGTAGTTTCCTTTAGTTCATTAGAGTCATGAGGGAAACCCTCTTCAGATAACCCTAGCTGTTCTCGTCTGGAGTTCTCCCAAGGGACCATTCCTTTGTGTATATGGATTCTACAGGCATGATGGTTAGGGCCATAGGAACAGATTTTGTGCTCTGGAAAAATTTAGAGAGGATATTTCCTGGACAAGTGTTATAGTATGGAGACTCATATATACCTTGGGCTATAACGATTCCAGTGTGCTGACACATTAGAACAAGGTAACCAAAGGGACTGACGATATGATAATAGGTATCAGTTCAATTCACCAGATCCTGACAATTTGATGTATTCATGGTTGTATACTCTGACCATCCTGCCTGATGTTTTTCGATTATGGTTATATGCCACTCAGCTGTGATAAGGACTTCATTAGAGACTAGAGCCCATGGTTCCCATACTCTAGGTGACATCTTATTTTGGTGGAACATAGTTATATTGCAATACTCTGGGTGGGAAAACCATCCCACCCAGAATAGACCTAAGTGTGACTGGAAACAGAGAGAAGCATTTTCCTATACCTTGTACACTTCTCCAACTTTAATTGAGGCCTTTTCTCCTAGAGGAAGCTTTCTGGTTAAGTTTCACTGCTTTATGTAGGGTAGTGAGTTTATACCAAGGACCATTGAAATTTCCTATCTGCTCAAGAGATAATAGTAGAACTATCAGGGGAGAGTAACAGAGGGTTCCTTCTATGGGCATATTCAGCAGTTTGAATACTTACCTCGTTGAGTCACGTATGTAATGGAGGGAGAAAGGGGATACTTACAGGAAGATAGGGCCAATGATAATGAAAATAGGTAGCAAAATAGATTAGGCATTGCTCATTCCCATGAGGGAAACTTCTAGGGAAGAAAACAATCTTGTGGGCACTCGGGATTAAGAGGTCCTTGACAGAGATGTTAAATGGTGCAAATCAAGACAAAAACAAAGGCAGTAAATATAGATAGAACTCTAAGAAGGAAATTCATAGGCAGTGAATCAGTGGCACTTATCTTTTATGATCTTCAGTTTGATTTTGTATGCTCTTCTGGGTCAACTGAGGCAACTTCTCTTGGAGTCCACGCTTTCAGTCTAGTGTGATGGATCCACGAGTCTATTCTGGTAAACTTTATTGAAAAAAGCCTTCGGGTTAGTTGGAAAGTTTTATCTCTTCTGAAGTGAAAGGTCTGATGGAGGTTTTTAAAGAACCTCCTATTGGCAGGAGGTTGGCAGATGAAGTTTGCCCTCCTCTGGTTGCCATCCTGGAGGCTGAAAAACGTATCCCTGAGATATGAGAATATTGGGGTTTTATTTTCTTTGAGGGGCCCTCCCAAATCAGAGTGACCTCAAATGGATCAGAAATCTAGGTTTTCCTTGCTGCCAACTTGGCTGTTTGATCTGCTAGTCTATGTTCTTCAGTTATTTCATCTGTTCCCTTTTGATAGCCCTCACAATGTATTGCTACCACTTCCCAGTGAGAAAGACCGAAGACAATAGTTTGTCAATCTCCCAATGGTATTTATTTATTTTTTTATTTATTATTTTAGAAAGCAGGACTTATTGAGAGGACAGAAAAGCCCCACAGTGGGAGGGGACCCAAAGGGGCTACCCCTCCCGATGGTACTTATTAGGGGATCCATTAGCTGTAAGAAAATGTCTTTCTTTCCAAATAGTGGCATGGGCGTGAAGGACTAAAAAGGCATACTTGGAGTCAGTATAGATGTTTACTGACTTCCTTTTCTTTATAACAGCAATTAATTTGGCTAGCTGAGTGCTTGTATTTGAGGAAAGAGACACACTTTCAATGATACCATTGACAGCGACTACTGCATACCCTACCTTATGGATCCCTTACTCCACAAATGAACTTCCATCAGTAAAGAGAATTCAGTCTGGGTTTTCTACAGGGGTTTCCTTTAAGTCTTCTCTGTATGCATAGGTTTGTACTACCACTTGTTCACAATCATGTTCTCTTTCCCCATTGTAGTCAGGGAGGAAGATGGCGGGGTTCGGAAAAGAACATGGTTTTCAGTGGATTGCAGCTCCTTCTAATAATAAGGCCTGATATTTAAGAAGGTGGTTATCAGTTAGCCAGAGGCTCCCTTTAGAGGATAGCAGTCCTGCCACATTATGTGGAGTATACACAGTTAAGTTTTTTCCCATTGTTAGCTTAACAGCTTCTGCCACCAACACTACTGCTGCTACCTCTGCCACTGCTCGTAGGCAAGCTGGCCATCCCTTAGCTGCCAGATCAAGTTCCTTGCTTAAGTAGCCTACAGGTTGTTGGGCTGGACCCCAGGTCTGGGTTAGAACTCTCAGAGTCATTCCTTTTCTTTCAGATACCTAAAGGTTAAATGCCTTTCCTATGGGAAGACTAAGAGACGGTGCTAGAATAAAGGCTTGTTTTAATAGGTCAAAGACTTTCTCAGCCTCTGATGTCCAAATTAGAAAATGAGTTCTAGCTGATTGAGTCTCCTTGGTTCCATACACCATTCTATGACATACCACTTTTCAACATGCATGGACTCTTTATTTTTATGTCCTGTATCTTCCTTCTTTTAAGTAACCATCCACTTTATTGCAGGACAAAAATTTATCATATAAGATTCCTTCCTATACAAAACCATTCTGTCCTTTGCATCCTTCCTAACAACTTTCTTTACATCTTTTCTGTGCTTTTCTGGCTTCTCCCATCATCTTTCTATAAAACCATCTACATTTATACTTTGAATTAACACCTAGCAACTTGAATTACAACAAGACCATATTTCAACATGGGTGACCAGAACCAAATGGCTGGCACCTGTGTTAATTCAGGTATTAATTTGGGTTCCATTGCCTTAATATTCACCTGGAGTTGGTTGGGGTGATGGTAAGCTATGCCAGGCACTGTAGCAGGTTTCCAGGCCTCCTGGCCATCATTCCTGAGCTAAGTGTTCTCTCCTCTTCAGAAGAGAATGTACCTGCTTTCCGATGGCTCCCTGGCCTGTATAGTGGACAAAATCCTGGAGGTTTAGGCTTCTTTGGAGTGCCTATTTCTTTTCTAGTGTCCCTGTAGATTGTACCTATGGCTATAGACACCACCCCCTTAGCAGATCTATTGTTACCAGGTCTCTGATGGGCTGTTGGAGTTTTGTCACTAAAGATGACTGCCAATTGAGATACCTCTTTTGTCCCTCTGGTTCTGCAGCCTTCCGTGTTGGCACCATATAACTTCTTTAATGCCTTTACTTGTTGCATCCATAACAGCTAGCAGACACACCTTGGGAATTCTAGGGCATATACTCCTATAAGGCAGCTACTAGAGCTCTTGCCTTTGTCTTGTGTCTCCTCTTATTTTCCTGTGTCTCGTCCTGATCCTGTTATAAAAGACTGAGGTGGCCACTTTCAGGAGATTCTCTAAAGTACTATCTGGTCATATGGTCTTCTTCTGCAGCTTCCTCCTGATATCTGAAACTGCTTGAGTAATGAATTTGTCTTTTAAGACGAGTTGCCCTTCGACTGATTCAGGGTCCAAGGATGTGTTTAATCAAAGCCTTTCTCAGTTTTTCCAGAAAAGCTGAGGGATTCTCATTGACCCCTTGGTCTATCATGGCTAACTTGGAGTAATTGAGAGGGTTAGTTCTAGTTTTTCCCAAGCATTTCAATATGCAAACCAGAGAATGTTTCCTCCTCCATTCTCCCAAGTCGCTATTGGGGTCCCATTTAGGGTCTTCCAATGGTACTGCAGACATGACTATTGGATGGGTCTCCTCCCCTTCTCTGGCACTATATGAAATACAAGGCTTATCTCCAAACTTCTCTGCCACTTGCAGGGCTGCTTGTTTCTCAGTGGTCATTAGGGTCTAGTCTAAGAGCAACATAACATCCTTCCAGGAGAGCTCAAATACTTGCATTAAATTCTGGAAGGTATCTATATACTTGTCAGGGTCATTCGAGAACCTGCCAAGATCTTCCTTGATTTGTTTCAAGTCTTATAGGGCAAAGAGTACCCGTACCTTACTAGGGTCATATTCACCAAACATCTCTTGTAGGGGTCTAAGCAATGTCAGAGTTCTAGAATGAGGGTTTTTAGAGTGGGAATGGTTTAAAGTACAAGGAGGACCTGAATAAGGAAGGCAAGATGGACCAGGTGGAGTGGCCTCATGAGATGATGCCTTTCCAAGTGGCACCTTTGGGGTTGGCATGCCCGGTCCATCGGAACCATCCCTTGAAAGATGACCATTAGGTGGGCTGAATCAATTCTGCAGCATTGACAAAGGTCCAGATTTTCTCATAATGTGAAGCAAGTTTGTACATATGGGACCCCGGATCATTTACCCTGGCACCTACGGAAACTGTCTAGCTGCACGATTGTATTATAATTGATACTTTACTCTGAAGACCAGGTTTCTCCATCCTGCAACTTAAACTTCACCCATGCCATGGTGCAAAAGAATTGAAGACACTGTTTAAAGTCTGAGGATCAAAGAAGCCCCGTGTCTCAGGATGCAATCTTGAGGAGTGCACACTGTAGTTAGACAAATGGCCTGTTACCCAACTGGAGAGGGACAGAGGTGAAAGAAAGGTGTCCCTAAGTTTTCCCTCCTCCAACCAATGTGCATAAACAAGGATCAAAGAAAGGAGAGTGTCCCCTCACTTTCCTGTCCTTCTCTGCTCATGGTGTCCCCTTGGATGTGAGCATGACCTCCACCCAAGTACAGAGATAGAGACGTGGTTAGTAGGAATAGTTATGCCTACTTACGCACTTTAATATCTGTCCTGCGCACTGTGGACTGTGCCTCTGGATTCCTCAGACCTAGCATTCCCCATTTACCAGACTAGGTCTTCAAAAAGGCCTTGGAATAATTGAGTTTAGGAGCAGGATTCTGACAAAGAGGAGGGGTTTTCCTGGGACTTTCCATGAGCCCCTGGCCAGGTTTCAACATTCAGATTACTTTTGTAACAAGGCCCACAAATATGGAGACATAAAAGTGCCAGTTCAGGGTCATTGAGACAATACCTGACATTTTTCTGAAAAGCTTAAACCCAGTCAACCAGACATTTCAACATAAAGTCTGCATAGCCAACATGTGGACTATCTAAGTTCTTAGGCACAGAGCTGACAAAGTGTCCTCAGAGGGGAAAGTTCACATTCATTTGTCATTTGCCTACTCATAGAGTCCCCAAATGTAGGGGTCTAACTTAACAATACTTAAATTCCTCATATAAAGCAATTTCTCATTCTTGCCAATTATGCTTCCTAACATATGAAAAGAAAGAAAACCAAAGCTTCCTACCCTTTCCCTCTTGGACCAGTGAACACACACTTGTCCTGAGCTCTTATTCAACAAGGATCAAACTAGTTGCCAACACTGTCTAGTAATGCCAGTTCCCTAAGCTACAAAAACACTCACATCACCAAGTACCAAGTGGGGACAGTACCCATGGCAATCCTGAAGAGAAGAAAATGTGATAGGAAAGGCTGGAAAAAGTGTGATAGAAAAGACTGGAAGCCTTCTGCCAACATCCTGTTAGGCTGTTGGGAATTAGGGTCAGCCTGGGAGCCTTCAGGTAACACCAAAGTGTAGCCTTGGCCAGATGCCCTCAATTGCGGCCAAACTTCTCCAATTCCATGCAATGGCTAGACCTCTGTGAAAAGAAACTGGATCAGAACAGGGCCAACATTCCCAACACCCAAGGATGATGGGGGATTAACCAAGTTCTCTCCAGCAAGCCTGGTCTCTGTGTATTGTAGACTGGCACCTGGGCTATTCACTTTTAACTGGCTGACAGAGTCCTGGTAATTTGTTCTTTAGAGAGAGTAAAAAAACATGAGGTCAAGGATCCTCAGAAATAAAAGTAAAGAGATAGGTCCACTTTAACTCACCCTTCTGTTGAACCCTATGTTGGGTGCCAAAACTGATACAGATTTTTCAGGTCAGCTTGGGCTTTGAGAGTGTCAGTTCAATGGGTTGGCCAACCAAGCCCCAGAAAGGGTCAGCTTGAGGGATTGGTAAGCCTAGTCCCAGATTTGTTGGCTCTAATGGAGTGGCAAGCCATGAGAGTGTTGCTGATTTGGTGGGTTGGCAAACCTAGCCCCCAGCGTGTTGGCTCTAATGGACTAGCAAGACAAGCCCTGATAGTGTTGCAGTCCACAGAAGTGTCTCAGCTTCAGAGTCTCACCTTCTTCCAGCAGATCTTCCAGTTCAGCTGGCTCCGTCAACTGGCAAGCCAGCCTCAAGGGTGCACGGTTCTTCAGCTCTGATGATCTTCTGCAGCTCTTCAGGTTGGAGTTCTTGTCTTGGCCCAGGAGGAATGAGGGACATGGATGATCGGAAAGTGAGAAAGCAGGATTTGAGGGGGCAGAAAACTTCCACAGTGGGAAGGGACTCAGGAGAATTGCCAATTTGGAGTTGAAACCTGGTGCTTATATATCCCTAAGACTGAGCTGATTGGCTCAGTCACTAGCTGTGAGCTGATTGACTGGTACTAGCTGTTCTGATTAGTTAGTACTTAGGACAAATCAGTGGAAGGTAGGGACCTAAAGATGAGCTGATTGGTTGTTTTTCTATCCCAATTGAGTACTTAAGCTCTAGCGTGAGAGACTCACAGGGAGCTTGTTTACCAATGTAAGCATATCAGTCCAGAGACCTGCTGAATGTTTACTACATTGGTACCAGGGGACTTTTCCTGTTTGTCAACCTAACTTTTCTCTAGCTATCTCTTCTCTCATCAGCATGCTATCTTTCCAATGAATTCCTGTTTTATTATATAAATTAGTCAGTGGTAGTTTCTGCTGGCTGTAATTAAGAACACTGAGCTGTGAATAAGATAAGTTCTCAATGCAATTTTATTATATAGTTAGTCCTCAATTAGTGATTGCTCTGTAATAAATCACCTCTAAGCTTAGTGATTTGAGGCAACTGCCATTTTATTTATCTTACAATTATACGGGTCTGCAGACTAAGCTGGGTTCAGCTGGATGATTCTTCTGGTCTCAGCTGGATTTTTCCATGCTTCTGTGCTGAGGTGCAGGTCAGCTGGGCAGTTCTGCTTTTGGAAGTTGGCAGTTTATCTAGAAAGTTGGCCTGGTCATGTTCATAATGGCAGAAGGCTCTCAAGAGAATGAGGCAAATGTTATGAGCTGAATTGTGTCCTCTAAAATTTATATGTTAAGGCCTAAACTGCCTCAGAATGTGAGTGTATTCAGATAGAAGGTGTTTAAAGAGATGATTATTTTAAAAATGAAGGTGTTAGAGTGGGCCCTAATTGAATCTGACTGGTGTCATATAAGAAGAGAAAATTTGGGCATACAGAGAGATGCCAGGGCATGCACACACACAAAAAAGACTATGTAAGAATATAGCAAGAAGGCAGCTATCTGCAAGATAAGAAGAGAGGAGCCTCAGAACAAGCTAAACCTGTCGACATATTTTTCTTGGACTCCTAGATTCCAAGAATGTGAGAATATAAATTGATTTTTTTAAATGATCCAGTCTGTGATATTTTGTTATGGCAGCCCTGGCAAACCAACATAGAAAGCATACAAGGTCTCTTGCAGCTTGGACTCAGAATTGGCACAAAATTGTTTCATCTACATGACATTGATCAAACTAAGTCACAAGTTCAGCCCGGCTGGGAGGACATATTATAAGCTGATATAGATAGAGAGAGGGGAATAATTGTGGTCATTTTTGTGAACAATCTGTCACAGTAATCAGAGTGGTGAGGAACTATGCAGCGTGGAAATAGATATTAATGCAGGAAAAGTTGCCTGGTACTTTAATCTATAGCTGGAATGTTTCATTTGAAGCCTATTTTTATTTGTCTGGAGTGGATTAGGCAAGCTGATGCTCATCCTCCGACACAGTAGCAACGTGTCCACTTGCCCCAAAGAAACCCTACACTTTTTATTGTGAACCAAAATGCCTTGACAAATGACCAGAATGTGGAAGGAATAGTATTTTTTTCTTTATGGATAAAGTTCAATCATTAAATCCTTAAAGACTTGTCTTATAATGTTTAATTAATTTTTCAAAGGAATAATTATCAGTCTTGTCATGGAGAGGATGGGACGGTGAGAGAGGTCAGAGAAGGCCCATACCTTTCTTTGTCATATACTCCAAGCCTTTAAAGTGGAGTCTATGTCGTATTCACCTTTATGTCTCTCAGCGATCATGACAAGCTTTACAGCGAATACACCCAGACAATGAGAAGTTAGTAGTACTGGCTTCTAAAATGGAGAAGTCATCATCGGTTATATCTTGTTTCAAGTCATGGAAAAACTTAACTTCTTCTTTCAACTTTCAATAATAGAATTAGTTTAAGGTCGGTGATAGACAAAATCATGTAGTACCCTACAGAATAATAAAAAAAGTATTGTTTCAATCAATATTCTTTAAATATTGATTTAACATTTGTTTAGTGAGAAAAACTGATTTCTTACTAATAAAAATTATATGTCTCTTTATTTAATCTTTTTTTTCCTATTTTAGTTTCTGTCAAATAAAAATTCACATCAGTGAAAATATTTGGAAACAATGGAGTATTTACGGAGACATTTTATAGGGGGCAGCAGGAGGGTATTTCCATTGCAGGGTGTCTGCTGTCTCACTGATTGCACACCAGGCTTAAGGAGCCCTGCCTGGTCTTTCAAATCCCTCTTCTTATCTTCACAGTTACTAGGTTTCTGTCTTCTCTCTTCTCTCATCCATGTGCTGGCTTCTTGCTCCTGCCTTACATTAAAAAAAAAAAAAAAAAATTCCAAAAGGCTAATGTGAGGTAGAAATGCCTTACATTTTCTAAACTTCTTCCTGGTATTTTCAATCCCTCCTTACCTTTCTTAGGCAGGGCAATTTAGTGCTGCTAACAGTTCTAAATCCAAGCTTTGATGTTCCTACTCACTAGTTAATATGCAACAACAAAGGCCATTACGTTAAAGAAGTTTTACTTCTGTTTAACAAATAGAAGCTCCTCCAAATACCGACATTTTCTTCCCTTTGAATGGGAAATTAAACCTGGCAAGTTTATTAGGAAAACATTTCCATAGTAAAATTTAAAATAAGCAATTTCTTACACGACCTGAATAAGAGTGGGGCTAATTTACATTTTATCATTGTGTAAAGAGTTGTTTTGGTGTGTAAACTTGAATTAAAATGATACACCTGACATTTTAGCAACACCTATGGAGTGGAGTCCTGGAGATATTAAACTTGTCCAACCTTTAATACAGTTCTAGATATTGTGATGGTGAAATTAACTATACCTGTGGGACTAGCACTGACTGCAGCGATGGAGACATGAAAACTTTAGTCTACATCTGCCCCCACCTGAACACTTAGTCAATTACAGTGACTAAGCAAAGTTACTCTGGTGTGACCTGCAAATACCTGAGGCTTAAATAGTTGCTATGTAAATAATATTTTGGGACATAATATTTTCTTAAAATAATTTTGTTTTGCTCACATTTGGACAAATTTTAAAAAGGACATAAATACAACTTGGTATCGTCATCATTAAAATAGCCCTCAAAAAGATATCTCTTGTCAAACTTACGAACCAGACTGCTTTCTACCTTGTATTTTACACACACACACAAAGCATCAAAACTATCTTGAAAGTGGAAACAAAATTATACAAATACACTCATAAACACCCAACCATCCACATATGTGCCCACCCACATATATGCCCCTGAATGGTAGCATATGAGGCTGACAAGAGGGATGATTTAAAAGATGTATTTTAAATCAGGCACCATATAAAATATTAACTCATTGTTGCCCATCTCAGCCTTATGACTTGAAACTCTGATTACTTTATATTTATCAGGGAAGAATCTAAAAACTCAAGAGGTCAGTGTCTTTTAGGTCCCTCATCAGTTTCTCTAGGCACCAACTTATTTTATGCTGGTCATTGCTTTGGCATCCATTCTGTGCATGATTTCACAAGCTTCACACGGATGAAATCTGACAACATTTCATCTCAGGTCTGGCCATGTGCCTTCTACTTCTTGTCCTTGGGTTTTCTGCTGATGCTCCAGTAGGGGCAAGGTATATGATGGAGGGGTAGGAAACTGTGGAACTGCCTCTGGGTTCACATGCATAACTCAGAAATGCAGGAAGTTCAAGTCTCAGAGGGTGAATCTTTGGCAGATGGTGAATGCTTCCCTCTTTATTTCCCTCCTCCTCTTAGATGACCCTAAAATATATTTTTTGGGATCCCTCAGGAAGTTCTGTGAAACGGAGTAACCAGTTACTCCAGCTGTAGCCATCCATAATGCATCTTTCTGTATGTCTCCCCAGATTTTTCACTCCATTTCACTGACCTTCACATTTCCTGAAAATAACTTACACAAAGTCTTTGCTTTCAGCTCTATTTTCTAGAGAATCCAAGCTAAGATAGTCACCAAAGGAGAGGATACAATTCAGAAAATAATACTGTAAATTCAAGGCTTGTTCAGTTGAAAGTGTTTTAAGTACATTGGGTAAGGGTCTGCCTCCACTTCTACTTAACATTGTTTGAAATAACAGTAAAGACTTGGTACAGGTTGAGCATCCTAAATCTGAAATGCTTTAAAAATAATAGAACGCTGATAAGATGCTCAAAAGAAATGTTCACTGGAGCATTTAGGATTTCAAATTTGGGATACTCAACCTGTATTTTCATTTTTTTCCCCAAAGACAATACAAAATCATAAGTGCATTGAAATAAAATAAGAAAATTAGAAGAATTCCTAGAAGACAGAATTGAGATCAGATTGCAAAGAATCAAGAGCAGAGAAAGCCACATCTCAAGATAAATCTCAAGTCCACCCATATCTTTTTACCTCCACTGACACAGTTCTAGGCCAAAGTGCCCTCATGTCTTCCTGGGGTTTCACTGAAATCCACCTGGTCTCTCTGCATTGGTCTTGTCCTTCTACAATTCCTTCTGCATGTTTTACCTGCCTTAGGACTTTTGCAACTATTGTTCCTTCTACCCTGGGTGCTTCATCCCTGCTTTTATCCATGACTGGTTCTTTCTCATTCTCCAGATCTCACTTTAAATGCCTCCTTCTCAGAGCAGCCTCCTGACCTGATCTAAAACTACCCTCCCTTCCTGTTCATCTCCTATCACTCTCTGTTCCATCTCTCTGCTACTTCCTTCATAACACTTATGAAATGTGTTACAGTTTTGTTTTTACTTGTTTACATGTTTGTGTCCACATTAGTAGCTTCCTCCATTAGGTTGGCAGGGGCACAGGATAGGGCCAAGGATAGGGACCTGGTCTATTGTCTTGACTGTCTTATTTTGGGATATCAGCACAGTTCAATGACACATGTGGTGGGAAGAATGACACTTTTCTTTGAGCTCTTCATTCAGTCATTAAGCTCCTGTCTAGTTGTGATGCTAGATATCGGGAATCTGAAGAGTAATAACACAGGACCCTGCCTTCCTTGGGCTCTGAGTCAAGAGGAAGAGCATGTGTTTCCCATTTTGTGATTTACAGTTGATCGTTTGTACTACGTATTTTATTTTTAGTACTGGACTTTAAGAGTTCTGAATGCAGGGTTTCAGTTATCTTTCTATCTTTACAGAAACTATATATATGATAAAAATAAAATAATATTTTTGGAAGCATTTAAAAAGTTCTAGGGGAGCATTATGAATTATATTATTTATTATCCAGTAAAGTGCAATCTGTGCTCATTAACTATTTGTTGCTGAAAACGGAATGAGAATGGGGAATGGCTAAATAAAAGTGAGAAAGATAATGATGGGTGGGAGGGAGGGAGGCAAAGTGAGCAAAGAAATGTTGAATTTGAAAGCCAAATCCCTTATTTCTATAAGGATACTCTTCTACTGCCCACTTCCTTTCCTGTGACTTTAGAATAACTTAATAATAATCATACTTTTGACAGCTATAGGAGGCTTAAAAAAATGAATCTAATGCAATTTCAACACCATGGAACCAAAATTCACAATCCATGACATGTTGGTCTATTTGAAAACTTAACTCATTATTTTCTCGCTTCAGCATGAGAAGGTCACACAAATTAATTAAAGGCATACATTCAGCAGCAATATTCTAATTGTGATGTTTTGGGAGAAGGCAATCATGTACCAGTTTTACTGTTGCTAGCTGGAAAGTCTGGAAACATCCCGCACCTGTAGTTGTATTAATTATTAATGAAGATCAATATAAATAATGCATTTTCTATTATGTTTACTAAGCCAGTGGGGCTCAGTATAGCCCAAGATAATATCACTGCCTAAGATAAAGAACACTCCAGCTGCTCATTACTTGATAGTTTGCCAAGAAGGGATCTGACTACTACCAGTGGGTTTTAAAAACTGCAAGAAGGAATGCTTAATAAGTACAATTTGATTATGATGAAGTGACTTAGTGGGATAAAAGACCCTGGAAGGTGAGACTGGGTGCCTTTCAGATCAGGTATACCCCTGGATGTCTTGTAGTCACCTATTTAATACTTTAGAAGTTAAAGAAAATATCTGTGTGTTATGTTAGTGTGTAATTAGTATTAAATATGTAAAAACATACACTGTGGAGTACAGAAACAAAATGTAAATAAAGAATAACAGGTAATACTGGAGAACAAAAAAAGGCATTTTCTAGATCATAGTTCATATTTGGAAGAATAAAAGGGCATTTGAATAAAAAAGGACATGAAGGAAGCCTAAAAATTGAAAACAATTCTTTCCAGATGGTTCCTTTCACTTCCAGGACTTCAGCCCAAAAGTCAATGTATATGCATGTACTAGAAGAGGAACTATAGCAAAATTTGATCAGAAAACATTTTATCTAAGACCCCTCACCTGAACCCCACACATTCAGTGGCCTCTGGACATCTCATGTGGATTCTCCAAACCCCAAGCTGTGCATCTCCTAAACTGGACCCACCACTTCCCATGTTACTCATGGTTGTCACCATCCACTAATCTCCCATTTACTCTTTTTCTCCCTTCCACTCACTTCTCATATTTGTCTTTTCATGGAATCTTCTTGCTTCTACTTCAAAACTGTCTTTTGAGTCCAAGCCTTCCTCTCTAATTCCCTTCCCATTGCCTTAGTTCAGATTCTCAGCAATGGAATCTGGTGGGTCTGCACTTCTCCATCCTTCTGTATTCCCTTCCATTTTTCATATACTGCAGTTTCCTACTTTACAGGTCACAGATGATGCTGAAGCTCCTTGTCCTGCCCTAATTATTATTACCCCTCACAGCCAGATCCCAACACACCTCTCCAGCCACAACTACTCACTCTTCCAAGAGACCAGCTCCTTGGAACTCTTAACCATGCTCCAGTATGACCAAGGCTTCTCTAGCTTCCATGCCTTTGTATGTACAAGTCCTTCTGCTTATAATCCCTTGATTCCTCATTTCTGCATTCTCCTCGAAGTCACCTTTGAATGAATGACAGTCTTGTGTCTTGGCTAAGAGTATGAGCTATGAGCTAGGTTCAATAGTTCATGCCTGTAACCCTAGTATTTTGATGGACTGAGGTGGAAGGAGCCCTTGAATCCAGGAACTTAAGACCAGCCTGGGCAACATAGTGGGACCCCATCTCTACAAAAAAAATTAAAAATTATCCAGGCCTGGTGGTTCATGCCTGTAGTCCCAGCTACTCAGAAGGCTGAGACTGGGGGGATCCTTTCAACCCAGGTGTTTGAGGTTGCAGTAAGCTATAATCATATCACTGTACTCCAGCTTGGACAACAGAGGAAAACCTTGTCTTAAAAATGAATGAATGAACAAATAAAAATAAGAGTAAGGGTTATGGAGACAGATTGACTAAGTTGAAATCCTCTATCAACTTGCTATGTAATCTTGGGCAAGCCATTTATCTTCCGTTGTCTGGTTTTCATGTCCATAAAATGGGAAGATGAATAATGATATCTACATCATAAGGTTGATATGAGAGTTAAATGACAAAATATATGTGAAACTTCTTATCATACCATGCAATATCCTTCACAAGCAGGCCTACCTCCAACTCACTCTTTGTTGTGCCTTTATGTCTAGAATGGATAGAAGGAGTAAAAGCTACAAGGCAAAAACAGGAATAGTATTATAATTTAAATATAAGACAGCATGAGTCAGAATTACCATATTGGTAGTGGGAATAGGAAGAAAAGTTATGTGCAGGTGGTAAAAATGTCCTAAAAGAAATAGATGAGAGGAGACCCAAGATGTCCAAAGAAAGACATAGCATGATTGCAGCTCTTTGCAAAGAAGCCTTAGTGGAGGAGCAGACTTAGGGCTTTGGGAGTCAACCTGAACATCCAAGCTGAGGTCTATCAGTCACCTGGGGATGCAGAGGACAGATACCTCTGGAGGCAGCCTCAATGCAAGGACAGGAGAGCACCTTTGGAGATAGACAGAGTGAGTGAAAGCACAGCTTTTCTTTTCTTCATACTACACATGGGCTTCTGCAGTCTCAGACAAGGGAGAGACAGCCTGTGAGCTCCTTCTACATCCCTTGTGCACTGCCCAGGTGCAGAGGGCTACCGTGGGTGGAGACAGAGACATTGGCAGATCCCACATGGAACGTGGGGAACCTGGTCCCCAGGACTTCCATGCCACAGTTGTCAACTCACCCATGGAGACCCTCAGTGGGGAAACACCCTGTGGAATGGTCTGTGCCATGCAGGTGTTTTCCTTCCCCTCCCTCCTCAGCAACCAGCAGAGGAGATGGGACCAATTCAGGGAAGTTTATGACGCTAGGCCAGGGCTGCAGATGAGGCCGGCCCTCAGGGGGCCACCACTGTGATTACAACCCCTCCCAGGGAACAGGGCAGGATCCAAGAGGCCGGGCCTCTGAACATTGCTGCAGTGGCAGTGGCCCTACTCACCCATGGACAGAGGAAGAAATAACAACTCCCCACTGCTTCTTTTCTACTCCTAGGTTTAAGAGGTGCTTCTGCCCAGATGGAATGAAACCAATTCACAAATCCAAGAGCACTTGACCAGGGTAGAACTGCAGGAGCCTGCCTGGTTGCTTGCCAATCTTGTTAAAAGACAAGCTGTCTGAAGAGAAAGCTTCCACCAGACTGCAACCATGAAGCAGCTTTAGGTGGTCTACCCTTAGAACACCACCCTTCCTGCCATTGCTGACCATTCCCCCACCCCAGTGAGCCAGCAGAGTTAGGACAGGCAACAGCAGCTACCTTGTTTAATTAAAAAGCAGCGAAACCAAAAATAAAAGAGAAGAGTTTGCTCTTGCAGATGAGGAAGAACCAACAAAAACCAAACAACAACAACAAAAAAACCAGCAATTCCCAAAGTCTTAACAAGTCAACACTCTCAAACGGGCTCCCCAGATCCCAAGCAATGGAATCCATTCAGAATGACCTTGATCTGAAGACAGATATAGAATTCAGACTATGGATAGCAAAGATAGTCAAGGAGAACCATGAGAAGATAGACAGGTAGATCATCCAGAAAATGAAAACAGGATAGGAAGTGAAAGTTGAGTTGGCCAATATAAGAAAGGTCCAATCTGAATGCCTGGAAATGAAAAATCTTTCCTGGAATTTGAAAACATAGTGACAAGTCAGAACAGGAGAATCAATCAGGCCAAGGAAAGAATCTCAGAGCTTGAGGGCTGAATTGCACTAACCCGGTGAGACAAAAATAAGGAGAAAAGGCTTAGGAAGAATGAACAAAGTCTATGAGAAGTTTGGGACTGTGTAAAGAGACAAAGTCTATAGTTGATTGACATCTTCAAGAGAGAAAGGGAAACTGAGACCACCCTTCCAAGAGGTCATCCAAGAAAATTTCCCCATATCCTGCCGGAGAGGCAATCATGCAGATGCAAGATATAACCTCCTGTGTGGTAATACATGGGAAGACCATCCCCAAGACACATAATAATCTGTCTCCACAGGTGAGCATAAAATAAAAAATTCTAGCCGGGCTTGGTGGCTCAGCCTGTAATCTCGCACTTTGGGAGGCTGAGGTGAGTGGATTGCCTGAGTCTGCGGGTTCAAGACCCGCCTGGACAACTTGGCGAGACCTCATCTCTACAATAAATCAAAAAAATTAGCCGAGCATGGTAGTGCGTGCCTGTAGTTCCAGCTACTTGGACGGCTGAGGTGGAAGGATTGCCAGAGTCCAGCAGGTCAAGGCTGCAGTGGTCGGGAGCTGCCACTGCGCTCCAGTCTGGGTGACAGAGTGAGACTTCAACTCAAAAAAAAAAAAAAAAAAAAAAGAAAAAATTCTAAAGGCAGCTAGAGAAAAAGGACAAACCAGCTCCAAGGACGATCCAACAAAACTGTAGAAGCTTCCTCAGCAGAAACCCTACAAGCCAGAAGAAACGGGGGTTCCATCTTTAACATTCTTAAAGAACAAAAATTCTAGCCAAGAATTTCCAAACCTGTCAAACTAAGCTTCATTAATAAAGGAGAATTAACATCCTTCCTAGACACTCAGTCCCTAAGAGACCATTCAACTTCTAGACTAGACCTTCAGAAGGACATACTTAAGGTTTTAAGCACAGAATCAAAATAATGATTCCATCCATCACAAAAACAGAGTTTACAGACCATACACACCAACCACAAAACCTAAGAAGCAAAGCAACCTATTAAAAGCAATACAACAGGAACAAACCCCTATATATCATTAATTAATTCAAATTTGAATGCACTGAATATGTCACTTAAAAGACATAGAGTGACAAATTGGATAAAGAATCATGATCCATGCTTCTGTTGCTTTCAAGAAATCTATCTCACTATAAATTACACCCATGGTCTCAAGATAAAGGGCTAGAGAAATATCTTCCAGGTAAATGGGGGGGGGAAGAACAGGAGTAGCTATTCTCACATCAGACAAAATATACTTCAAACCAATAGAAGTTAAAAAGGACACTAAGTAATGATAAAAGACTCAATCCATCAGCAGAAAAAATCCATCTTGAATATGTACACACTCAGCCTAGAGCACCTAGATTTATAAAACAATGAAAAATTAACGAAGAGAGGACATAGACAACCACACAATTTTATTTTATTTATTTTAGCATATACATCACCTTGGTTACCTTTCTTTTTAAATTTTTTATTTTATTATTACAAAGATGTGGGGTACAATTCAGGGTTAGGTATACAAATGTTGATTATGCAGGTACCCTTGTTGATGAGGTATGCTCTTCCCTCCCCTAGCAGTTTCCCTCAACTGCCAAACCCACCCCTCCCTCCCCTGACAGTTTCCCACTACTGCCAATTGCGTTCTTATAGTATTATAATTGTTCATGGTCTGCTTATGAATGAGAACATATGGTACTCTGTTCTTTGTTTCTGTGATAGATCACTGAGTGTGATCGACTCTAAATCTATCCAAGTTGCTGCAAAGTCCATATGTTTGTCCTTCTTTATGGCTGCATGATATTCCATTGTGTATATGTGCCACATTTTTAAATCCAGTCCAGCTTCGATGACAGCCATACAATTTTAATCAGAGACTTCAATACCCTGCTAACAACATTAGATAGATCATCAAGGCAAAAACCAAGAAGTAAATCTGGAATGTTAAATTGACACTTGACTAATTGGACTTTAATAGATATCTACAGAACACTTCACCCAATAATCACAGAATATACATTTTTATAATCAACACATGAAACATACTCTGAGTTTGGCCACATACTTGGACATAAATCAAGCATGAACAAATTTCAAAAGATAGAAATCATATCAAGCATCTTCTTAGACTACTGTGGAATACAAATAAATATTATCTCCAACAAGAATCCCCCCAAACACACAAAATATGGAAATTAAACAACATATCTCTGAATGACTTTTGGGCTAACACAGAAATCAAGGCAGAAAAAAACATTCTCAGAAACAAATAAAAACAAAGACACAAGACACTAGTATATCATGAAAGCAATGCTGAGGAAAGTTTAAAACATTGAATACACATATCAAGAAAATAGAGGAATATTAAATAAATAATCTAATGTCATACCTAAGGGATCTGGAAAGACAAGAGCAATCCAATCCTAGAATTGTAGAAAAATGGAAATTATTAAAGTCACAGTTTAATGACATAGAGACCAAAAAAATTACACACACAAAAAAAAAATCAGGGAAATGAAAAGTTGGTTATTTGAAATGGTAAATAAGATTGAAAGACCCCTGGTTAGATTAACCAAAGAAGAAGGGCGGGGGGAGAAGAGAGAGACAGACAGAGAGAGAGAGAGAGAGAGAGAGAGAGAGAGAGAGAGAGAGAGACAGACAGAGAGAGAGAGAGAGAGAGAGAGAGAGAGAGAGAGAGAAATTCAAATAAATGCAATTAAAAACAAAAAAGGTGATGTTACAACAGCCCTGAAGAAATACAAAAGATTATCAGAGATTACTACAAACATCTGTATGCAAATAAACTATAAATTCTAGAGAAAATAAAAAATTTCCTGGCAGCATATGACCTTCCAAGATTGAAACAGAAAGAAATTGAAACCTTAAACAGACCAGTAGCAATCCAAGAAATTGACTCAGTAATAAGAAACCACCACACCACAAAAAAGAACTCAAATAGCTAAAGCAATCTCCAGCTAAAAGAATAAGGCTGGAGGCATCACACGTCCAGACCTCAAACTTTACTAGAAGTCTACAGTTATCAAGGCGGTTTAGTATTGTTATAAAAAAATAGTCATATAGACCAATGAAATAGGGCAGAAAATCAAAAAAATAAAACCATAAATCTTCAACCAACTCATCTTCAACAAAGCTGACAAAGACAAACATTGGGGAAAAGATGCCATATTTAACAAATTGTTCTGGGAAAACTGCTAACCATATGTAGTAGAATGAAATTGGACCCCTTCCTATCACCATATACAAAAATTAACTTAAAATAGGTCGACTTAAATGTGAAATTCCAAACTATAAAAACATTAGAAGAAAACTTAGGGAACACCCTTCTAGACCTCAGAGTAGGCAATGAATTCATGGCCAAATCCTCAAAAGCAAATGCAGCAAAAGCTAAGGTTGACAGCTGGGACCTAATCCAGTTAAAAAGTTTTTGCACAGCAAATGACACCATTGAGAAAGTTAAGAGACAACCCACAGAACAGGAAAAAATATTTGCAAGCTATGCATCCAGCAAAAGCTTCACATATTGGATCTACAAGGAATTCATATGAATTAGCAGGAGAAAAAAAATTAAAAACTACTAACCCCATTAAAAAGCGGGTAAAGGACATGAACAGACACTTCTCAAAGGAAGACATCCAAACAAACAACAAACATGCTTATCTTCGGTAGATGTCAAAGGAATGCAAACCAAACCACAATGAAATATTACCTCATACCAGTTAGGATGACTATCATTAAAAAGTCAAAGAACTATAGGTGCTGCTGATGCTGCTGAGAAAAGGGACCACTTCTACATTGTTGGTGGGAATGCGAGTTAGTTTAGCCTTTGTGGAAAGCAAAGTAGTACTTTTTTAAAAGAAGTAAAAATATGGCTACCATTTTTATGAGAGGCTCAGGAAGATAGTTTAGAGCAGAAAAAAACCTCCATTTCCATCCTGTTAGAGTCCTGGCTGAGTCCAAGAATTAAATTGATATAAGATAGATCAACTGGAGAAAAGTATGCAAATTTGTTTAATACAAGATTCATATGGTCTGGGAGCCCTTTCAAGGAGATTGTGTCAAAGAAGTAGTTAGAGTTAAAATATTATTCCTTTTGGTATAGGGAGGGCATCTTTCATGTGGAATTTCATTTCTTGCTTTTAAAAAATATAAAATAGGACAGAATAATCTTTTTCTTGTGTTTTTCGAGTGCCTTTAATTCAAAATTTTCAATATTCCAGAATAGTATTTTTTGAGGTAGCATATTCTTAACTCCTTTAATACTAAAGGATTTTCCAAGCAAGAGAGTGCTATACCAGCAAGAGTATGTGGGCATAATTATTTGTGTTATCGATTCTTTCTTCCTGTGACCTGTTGCTAATGCAAAGGCAGAATTTTTAACAGTCACTTTGATCTAGAAACTTATTCTTAGTGAAAATTAATTCACAAAAAATGTATCATTTAAAAATTATGACTATTTACCCATATTATTTATATTTACTAATGATGCTTGCAGTGTTTTTGATGACAGAGTAGAGTAGCTTGTAGCAGGACAATGTTTTAGGATAATATTTTGTGTTTTACTTGCTGCTGAGTTTGTTCAGCAAATAGTACCATTCTTGGTACACAGTAGAGAGTCAATCACCGCTGTGTATTGAATGTGAAAATAAGAAAGCTTTTCTTTCCCAGTTGATTGCTTGAATTATGATTTCATTTTATCATACCAAGGTAAGTGAAAATAGTAATCCTTAAGAGAATTTAAGATCTTGTCTATGCAATGAGAAACTGGAGTGGGAAACTGGAACATTTCACAAAACATTCTGTATGAATATCATATAAAAAATATTTTTACCAAATGTCTAGAAATATGGTCCTGTTGTAAAATTTAGCACATAAAGAGCTGTCCCAGCCCCAACTGTGCTTTTCTCATATATTTTCATGCTATAAACCTAAACAAGGAAGAGGGAAGTTTTATAGCTAACAACAGCTATGGAGAAATTTGTGGCATTTTAAACAATATAAAATTGCCCACTCATTAAAAAAATTCTCTTTGTTTACTTTAACCATGGGACATGACATTGAGTTAATTATGGGTACAGGACTTTCCAAAATAACACTGGATTGAAGATAGGTTGACGTTTTCAATTATATCATGGGTCAGAAAGGTAAGCTACTTTGGGCTCATGTAAATCTGGAAAAATAACTTTATGTTTTACACAGTAAAAAGAAAGAAAGACTCCCTAGAGTCACATTGAAACACTGAATGGAAGAGCTCTAAATGTCACCTGGCTTAATCTGCGGCACTGCTGGTCAGATTTGTTGGATATAGAACCTAGGAATGCTTGACCTGGGTAGGACCTGGGCTGGTCACAGAACTGAAGGACTAACTAAGGCATTTTAACCAAAAGAACCTGCTCAGTGGCCAGTTCCCTGTTGTCAAGGAGAACACATGTACACTCACAGGTGTGTGCGAGCACATGTGAACACACACACACACACACACACACACACACGCACACACACACACACACACACACACACACACACACACACACACACATTGGCATGCAAAGAAAAGGCCTAGTAATAAGAATAAGAAAAAAAGACTATGCTTTTGTCTCCTTCTTCTACTTACTGCTATGTGCTGTAGGATCAATCACCTAAAGAGCTGGGATAACTTTCCTCAGCTCTTCTGTATTCCTCCCATCCTTCCCTAACCTACTTTCTGTCCCAGGAGCTGACCTTTGTGGATTTCATCAGAGGGTTCCTAGTCCTTTGGTTTTCCGTTGGGTTTGTTAAATGCCAAGCCCCAGCAGAAACCTGGAAGGAGGGATAATGGTGGGCTTGGAATGTTATTACCCCAGACTTCTTTTAGTGGGGTCACATTGGGCTGATTCTGCCCCTCAACAGATGGTTACAACTGCTGTCAAGCCACCTGCTTTACATGATTTTCCCTGATGTCCCTTTGCTCCTGACCTCCACGGTCCCTCCCAACCTTTCACACTGAGAATCATAGATTGATAAATAGTGTCTTTATTAAAACTTTTTTGAATTATCTTAACTTGGCAGTGTCATCTGCTTCCTGCTAGCATGTTGACTAGTATATTTAACAAACTATCATTGGGAATAACTCTTAAATTATTTCTCTGTTTATCAAAAACGAGAGATCATGGTGGGCCAGTGATGACCACCATGACTATAGCAAGAGGGAGAGGAGAAATTTTCAATATTAACCATTCCAGAAGTCTCTGCTAGCTCTTAACACTCTATAATTCCATATGTAAGAAACTGAAGGAAGCCAACTACATGTCTGCTTTTACATTACTATAGGGAACCTGAACCAGGATGATGAAACGCATGTAGTTCAAAGGAAGACGCATGCAAGGCATGCTTATGAAAACCAGTAGTGATTCCATACAAAAAAGTCATCTTCTAACACTTTTCAAATATTGTTCATTATTTTTAGCATTGGATTATTTTTCACCAAGCATTACATTTTTGTGAATTGTATTATTATTTCTAAATCAATGCTTTTTTATATGTGGCAATATACTGCATATAAAAAGCATACACAAAGACAGGCAGCCCTGATTTGGCAATATAGGAGAAGCCTTCATTATCAGTTACAGTGTTGAAAATCATTCCTGAATCTCTGGGTATATTTTCTGTATTTCAGTCACTTTTATGTTCCCATCCAACTCTCCGGTTAAAACAGAGACTGCTTATTCTCATAAACTTTTAAAACAGCAACACCTTTGAGCTTTCTTATGAATTTTCCCTACAGTGAATACATTGTCAAAAAGACCAAAGGTGCCTATTTCAGTACTCACTGAGGTGAGCCTTGTAGGGTGATTTGGGGTCACGTTTCTTCTAGTCAGGTTTTTGTCCAGCTTCGTTTTCAAAAAGAATTAATGACCAAAACTACTCTAATTCATAGTTAGCAATTATTTTGAAGAAGTTTTTGTGTTAGTAAAAGTTATTGGCATTTTTGTCAAGCTGTTTGCCTGTGAGGGATTTGATTATCTGAACACATCAGTGGCTGATAGAATTTGACAGCTTCTTTAGTTGTCTTTTGTTTGTTTGTTTGTTTTAGGATGTTTTTAAAGAGCCTTATATCATGGTTCTCCTCACAAAGCAGTGACCCAGAGCAGCTGTCACTTTTGGCCATAGGAAAAACCAAATCTACCAGTTGCTGGGAAAAGGTCTCTTATTTGGCTGTACATTAATAAGAATGAAGGTAAAAGGTCTTGCCTTGTCTTCCAGATTTCTTTCACACATAGAAGGTTATGTTATCCTTGGGCCAATGTAGTGAGGTTCATAGGGAAAGTGCTTTATTCCTGCTTTACAAATGAGAAATCTAAGGCTGAGCATTGTTATCATCAAGGTATCACTGACACTCTGGCTTATTTGTTCATGACTGGGCTTTAATTTCCATTTTAATGAAATACTCAGATTTAACCTCAAATATGCCAAATAATCATAGGAGAGCATATTCCATTTATATCCTGTACCTATAAAATGGCTAGTCATCGAAAATAATGCTCTCTATACTCAAGTTATAGAGTCTTACTAATGCTGTTTTTTTTTTCCATCTATATGTTCAATTTAAAGCACGAGTGTCATCTGGTTCTTTGAGACAAAGCATAGGTCATTAAATCGACTTGGAATTTTAAATCACTCACTAATTTTCTCTCATCCTCTTTCTACCTATTTCTTACCCTGTGGAAAAGGCTAAGTGTCTGTATTTTTTTCCATTTGGGCCCTGTATTTGAATTTCAGAACACATGGGTGAGAGCACCACAGTAAAAGGAAGATAGTAGCTATACAGATGACCTAGGCAAGTTTTAAGCTTTTTTTCTTCCAATGAGCAAAAATTACTTTGTGCCTGTTGCATGTCAAAGTCTTTGCTTTGTACTATACCCAGTATCCTTTTAGTAAAATGCATATGATTGAGAGGATTGTAGTTGGAAAAGTGAGAATAATTATACTTATTAGCAAGAAGAAGAGTCTGGACTTGCTGATCTCAGAGATCCTTTCAGCTTTGACAGCCTGAATTTTCAAATATTAACAAAGACAGAACTTGATCTCCAAGTAATTGTGCTATGTTGTTGTGGGGAAGACAGCAAAGACATTTGGAGGCTGGCCATGGGGTTGGAGTGGGAGAGGGAAGGATTGGTTTTAATGGGTGTATGACATAAGAAATGAAGCCGAGAGAGAGAAATCCCAGAAAGAAGGTCACAGTGGCTAAAAATATGATAAAAGCAAGCTTAGAGAAGTCATGAATAGCCATAAAGTTGAAGAATTATGGGATAATCCTATGGACCTGAAGCAGAGGAATAGGGAACTAAGATGCCAGAATAATGTTGAGAAGTTCAGGTTCTGAAATCAAAGCATGTAGACTTAAATCCCAGCTCTACCACCTACTCGTTGTGTGACCCTGGACCGAAGAGCACACCTTAGAGCAGTGATTTCACATCTCATTTGAACATTAGAATGCTAGACCCATCTGAGAATTTAAAACAATATATATGTTCAGGCCCATTTCTGAGAGAACTCAATCAGAATTGGAAGTGGCAGGGACAGGCCTGAGAGTCTGCTTTGAAAGTCACAGATTTATAGCTGTTGTTCTCAAACTTTTGTGTGTATCAGAATCAGCTGGAGGATTTCTTAAAACAGATTGCTTGGCCACACTCTCATTGAAAGCAAAATTAGAACCAAAGAGTTTGCCTATAGATCAGATTATTTGAATGTGTGATTGCCCTAAAATATCTGATATTTGGATTATTAAATACAAACAATAATATGAAAGGAACATGAAAGAGAGAATGAAGCAGAATAATCATGTGTAAGATAAAAGACAAATTGAAATCTAGAACATACATGGAACTGAACATAATTAAGTCATTAGAAATTCTGTGGTTAAGGTCCTACCGGTTTTCTGCCTCCTTCTGAGAGAATTCATAGGTTGATTTCTCCTGACAACATTCTGAGGTGAGAAATGATAAATATCTTAAGAAAAATCTCCAATTCTAGAAGGAAAAATATGGCCACTATCAGATGATAAACATCATCATAAAAACAGATGAATACAATTGTGAAAAATATAGTCCTAAAGAATACAGTCTGAGAAATGCTGTAATTGTAGAATATAAGATTTCTGCTTGCTCTTGTTGATGTCTTTTCACTGGAAAGCTTTCTTTCTTTCTTTTCCTCCTTCCTTTCTTTTCTTTCTTTCCTTCTTTCTTTCTTCCCTTCCTCCCTCCCTTCCTCTCTCTCTCTCTCTCTCTTTTTTCTCCTTTATTTCATGAGGTAGAGTGTTTTTTTGCTCTAGAAACTTGTTATACAAGGCATCGTCCACAAAACTGGAAATGTGTTAGAAACACAGACTCAGGCTCCTTCCCAGAGCTTTTAAATCAGAATTTTGCACAAATAAAATTTCTAGGTGAGTTATATGCTCATTAAAGTTCCAGAAGCTGTTCTACAACATTCCAGCATTGCAGTTCATGGGATAGTGGGGAAGCAGATGGCAGTCTGTCTAACAGAAAGCATGAAGGTATATTCTTCTAGATGTTGCTCCAGTTCAGATATGAATTGGATGAACACAAGTTTGCAGAGAAAAATGTCCCAAAAAGAGAACTCATAGGTTGTCGTCACCATTTATTTTGGCCACAGAATGTTAAAGATTAGGCCAATACTGAGGGAAGAAAAAAGTTCAAAGAGTGAGAAACACTTTCAGATCATTAGCTGAGGCTACTTGGTCCTGGTTGTCTTTCAAAGGGTAAACCAGGCCCTGATAGAGAAATAGATAATGGGTAGAAATAATACAAAAAATACCATTTGTAATTGGTTTGTTGAAAGCTTATCCCAGTGGGATACAAACATGTTTCTTCTCCACCAATGCTTTTGACCTAATTCTGTTGAATCTGCTTTTCGTAGACCTCAATAACATCTTGGGCAGTCTCATAGCTTTCAAACTAATTCTGGATATTAAGTCCAGTTCAATCTAATGTAAAACTCCAGTTACAACTGTTCCACCTTCTAGTTCAGGGTTTATCAATGATCTGAGGGGGAATAAAGTAGAGGAGAGCTTGCTATTAAATTCTTCTTCCTTCCTTTCTGCCGCCTTTAGTGTATTAGATTAAGAAAGGGAGATGGAAAGAGAGGGGGAAGGTAAAAGTGGATGTTTGGATACCTGTGTAAGCTCCTCAGGTTGCCCTGTGGTAGAGACTACCAATTCATAGTTACTCTCATGGAATATCTGTCTCTAGCTTGAACTCTGGTGAACTCTTCACTTGGCCTCCAGCTTTCTTCACCATCAGTACATCACATGGCTACAAGCTCCTGCTGCTCTCTGAAGCAACAGACAGCCGTCTTGATTGGAGACTAGTAACATAGCTCAAGCCCTAATACCTTCACAGTGTTCTTTTGACCTGTGAGAAACTCACCCATCCTTGTGACACCACATGGATTCACTTCCATTCCCTCACCTCCGTTCTTTTGGTATCCAATTCTCGTCTTGACTTAGTTAGAATCTGGGGGCAGATTAGCAAGTCATGTTGAGGAACGAGATGTCAGTCTTGCTTTCCTGCAGACACCCCCAATTCCTAGGTGGTCCTTCCGAAGACCCTTCACTGGACTTTGTGGGTGAATATTCACCTTCCTTCCTCCTTCTGTGAGGAAATGCTTCAGTATCCCAACTAGACTTAATATCGGTCACACGAAATTCTGAGGGTCCTCTCTCCCTCTTTCCTTTCTCTCTCTCCAGTCTTCTGTTTAAAATATGGGATAGCATACTGAGGGATATTTATAAGCAATGGAGAGAATACATTAGTCTTTTACTAAATCTTGGAGGGGCTGCCTGTTTTCCAAGTTGTTTGCACTTTATGTAGCATGTGAGGTTTTGGACAAGCCTGTGTCCTAAGTTTTGAGACTTAATTGCCAATTTCAGAATGGTAGATAACATTCTACTCAACAATTTAGTGCAATATAATATACAACATCTATTGATAACTTGATTTGTACCAATTATATTAAACCCTTTATAAATTTTATTCCCCTCAATTCATATGGCAACACCATATGGTAGTTTCTATTATTTTCATTTAAACTATTACTGTAATGTACTTCTGTAATATCAAGTTGCATAAAATATTTAAAGAATATTGTAATAATTCCATGCAATTTAAGTCTTACTATCCCCATGAGGAAACCAACAAATAAACCCTCCTATGTTTCTGAGAAAGGAGAAATGATTTAGATCTTCCCCATCAGATGCACCTGTGAAATCTTCATTCCCAACTGGGAAAAGAGGCATGGTGGTGAGTGTCTATTCGGCAGCAGATACTGAGGCATAGAGAGGAAGGCTCTGTCACTGGCAGTGATGACAGCAGCATCCTGACTTGATGATGGCAGTGGCAGCAGTTTCCCTGGCAAGCTGGTTCTTAACCCTGGGAGTCCCCCAGAAGCTCAGCTGCCATCTGCCTCTCAGTCCTTAGCAAGATTTTTGGGGCTCTTTATGTCTCAATACATAACTTTCTGCTTATACAAACTACCCAGGTTTGATGGCTGCAACTAAGTACTTGGGTAAGGGCAACGACATCCAGAATGCTTCTACTCTTCATATTTGAAGGCGTATTGGGAAAGAGAAAAAATGCAGACATGAATGCGATTTGTGAAGACAATTTTTAGAAAAATCTGAAAGTCAGAAATATCAATGGTTAGAATATTTCTCTGTGACCCAGTGTTTTATTGAAACTAAAATGCATGTGAGGAAAATGTTTTAGATATATGAAGACCTGTCCTAACTTCAAAATATTGTTTATAGACATGCATATTTAAGATTTTGCTTTTGCATTGGTTTGCTATATACGATTCATCAGATTTGTTTCACTGAAGCATGGGATCATAGGCCAAGGTGTCATAAGACCTATTTGAGTTCTTGCACTGCCTTTTATTAAGCATATGATCTTAGGCAAGTCTATCAATTGCTTTGAAAATTAATTTCCTCATTATAAAATTTAAATAACCATAACAGTAATATTTGCTAACTATATACAGTTGCTGAGAAGACCAAGTAAGAATGTTGCATGGTCAAAAATGGTTAACATAAATGAAATAATTATTGTTCTAGGTATGGCTTTTAAAAATAATTTCTGTGAGTAGAAAGTGGTAGAAAAAAAAAACTTAAAAAAACCCAGATTATTAGAAGAAAAAAGGAAAGACATTTTTAGGAAGGTCTGGAGAACAAAAGTGCTTTTTTTTTTTCATGCAAAGTTCTCTTTTTCAAATTATGCAATGCCTCTGATTTTCCCTTATTCAGCACAGCTATGTTTTAATGTAGCACTTCAGAACTCCAGGTAAGTCACATACATTTCACCTATATTTTTGGAAAGTATGATCAATTTTCCATATGTTTTATTATCCATAAAAAGTTGTCTAATAACATTTTAAACTAAATCTTATCTCTGTGGCAGTTACATTGTTTAACTTTCATGGAGAATGACCTTCCATTTCTATCAGTTTAATCTAGAAAACAGTTGAAATGGCTTTGATTGGCAGCATTTCCCTGCATATACTTTCCTCTTTCTTTACTTTTTGTTATGGATGACTAGAGATGAGAAGTTTTTTACTAAGCCATACTATAAATACAGCATAGTGATGTCTAAAATACAGAGTTTGGGGGGGTTCTGCAGAAACCATTTGGATGGTTTTTATCAAACATACTTATTCAATCATGCCCTGTGAGATGATATTTCTAAACATGGTAAATCCTAGAAGAGAAGCCTGTTTTTAAAATCCCAGTCCCCTTAAGCATGTCATGTTTGTGTGCCTTTTAATGTTCCTTACTAATGAAGACATACCATTGATAATTTATCTTACTAACTTTATAATTTTCTTTATTTGTGTGACTTATATCTCTCTCAAAATCAGTGTGATGAAAGTGTCTTCTCAGAATATTGTGTCACGCTCAGTATGGTTTGGAATTTCTAAAATGTCAGGTCATTATTATATTTCTTCCAGTAGTCAAATTATTTTAATTGAGAGACTAAGTCTTCCTTTCTTTTCTTCCTTCCTTCTTTTCCACCCTCCCTCCCTCTTCATCACGGTCTCACTTTATCACCCAGGCTGGAAGGCAGTTGCATGATCATGGCTCACTTCAGCCTTGACCTCCTGGGCTCAGGCGATACTTCCATCTCAGCCTCCCGAGTATCTGGGACGACAGGTAGGTAGCACCATGTCCTGCTAATTTTTTTTTTGAGTTGGAGTCTCACTCTGTCGTCCAGACTGGAGTGCAGTGGCCGCTCCTGTCCACCGCAGCCTCTACCTGCTGGGCTCCGGCGATCCTTCCGCCTCAGCCTTTCGAGTAGCCAGAATTACAGGCACGTGCTACCACGCCCGGCTGATTTTTTGATTTATTGTAGAGATGAGGTCTCGCCTGCCCAGGCGGGTCTCGAACCCGCGGGCTCAGGCAATCCACTCACCTCAGCCTCCCAAAGGCGCGGGATTACAGGCTGAGCCACCGAGCCTGGCTTATATTCTTATATATATGTTTATAAATAACAATGTAATGAGTATAAGTATTTATTATTACCCTACAACCCATTTTAATATAAGGAAATGAGAACTTTGATTTTAAGTAACTCCATAGAATAACAAAATTATTAAAGATATGTTCTGATACTTTCTTTCTCTATTTTTTTATATTTTATTTTATTATTTTTTATTTTTTGAGTTGGAGTCTCACTCTGTTACCCAGACTGTAGTGCAGTGGCATGCTCCCGGCCACCGCAGCCTTGCCCTGCTGGAACCCCTGCTGGACTCCAGTGATCCATCCACCTCAGCCTTCCAAGTAACCAGAACTGCAAGCATGCGCTACCACATCTGGCTAATTTTTGATTTATTGTAGAGATGAGGTCTCGCCAAGTTGCTCAGGTGGGTCT
>NW_007258217.1:401433-432505 GCF_000164805.1 Carlito syrichta | reverse complement strand
CGCAGCCTCTACCTGCTGGGCTCCGGCGATCCCTTCCGCCTCAGCCTTCCAAGTAGCTGGAGCTACAGGCGCGCGCTACCATGCCCGGCTGATTTTTTGATTTATTGTAGAGATGAGGTCTCATTGCCCAGGTGGGTCTCGAACCCGCGGGTTCAGGCAATCCACTCACCTCAGCCTCCCAAAGGCGTGGGATTACAGGCTGAGCCACCGAGCCCAACTTACTGCTAATTTTTAAAAAATTTTTTTGTAGGGACAGGGTCTTGCTATGTTGCCTGGGCTGGCCTCGAATTCCTGGGCTCAAGCAAGCTCCCCACCCCTCTGGCCTCCCAAAGTGCTGGGATTACATGCATGAGCCCCCACAGTCAGCCAGTCTTATTTTCTGAATAATGGTCAATTCTAATCTTTGTCATTTCCTTCAGAATTGGTCAACCCAGGGCACCTTTCATTCTGATTCTGGAAATAATTTTGTCAATAGTGTTGACTTTTACTATTTATCCTGACCCCATGTCTGAGTTTGACCAAGGATGATGCCAGCAACGGACCAGGAGAGTAACCTGCAGAGTCATCCAATGCTCCAATCCAAAACAATCTTTAGGAAAATAAGCTGTATAATATCCCAGACCCGGGAGTTTTTCCTGTGCTACATGGTCACTAGTGAGATAAGTTGAGGATTTATCATACACTTGTTTATTTGTATTGACTATGATATGTCACAGGAAAATCAGTAGTGCTGTACTACCCTAAGAAGTTCATGCCCTCACAGGATTAGCGTAATCACCTTTATATGTAATTCAGGGCTACCCAGGGAGGAATCCTTCATGTGCAAGCTTATTTCAAACTTCTTTCCTTCTGTAAGTTTTCGCAAGGTAGACCTAGACAATGTTTTAATGCCCTTATTTACTACTTAGTTCTTTTTCTAATGGTTTTTAAAAATTGTAATATAAATGGCATTAGGTGAATGGTCCTCCAAACTGATCAACTGGGCTGCTTGTGGGGTATAGTTTCTGTAGACCCCTCTACTCTATCTAGTTAAACTTCAGATGTGTTCATCCCACTCTAGTGGATAAAAGAATATAGACTGTCTTTTATTTTCTCTATTTTTTTCTTGCTTATGTTTCTCAAAGTTGCCCATGAATTTATCATCTGACACGTTCTGTTTTTGGCTAGTAAAGCCTAATACATTGGTTGTATTCTCCAAATACAATTGGATGGACTTTTCTACTTGCAAGTACCACTCAAATACCATTCAAGAAAAATAACTGTCAAATACTTTAAAATTTTTGATCTAGGGAATTCTAGTATTACAAGATAGTGACATATTCTGCTAAAGAGTTTTATGAGATTGAACATATTTGAGAAATAATACATATGCTTTCTTAGAGATTCACCACATAAAATATTATCTTCAAGACTCTAGGAATTCTCAGAGACCTGCTTAATTTTGCTGAATCTAGCATTTGTAAAACACGTTTGAGCACATGCATGTTTTTTTACTCTACCCTATCCTCTGTCAACACTATGTATAATAGTACTACATGAAGCAATCATAAGGAAATGATTTTTCAGTGTCACATATCACAAATAGTTTTGGAGTCATAGAATTTTGTTACCTAATAGCTCTGCATTTTGTTTACTTAACATTTCTATGCCTTAGTATTCTCTCATGTAAAATAGAGATTATATTACTGACTTTGTGGGGTTGACATAAGGACTGTATTAGTCAGAGAAACAGAACCAATAGGATACACATAGACACACTTATTGTAAAGAATTGGCTCACATGATTATGAAGACTGAGAAGTTCCAAGATCTGCAATAGGCACTAGAAAGCTGAAGATTCAGGAGAAATAATGTTCAATTTCAGTCCTTCTGAGTCCAAATATTGATAATCAGGAGGGCCAATATTATAAGTTCCAGCCCACAAGCCAGCAGGCTTAAGATCCAATGAGAACCAATATTTCAAGTTTAAGGGCTAGAAAATGCCAATGTCCATGCTCAACGTGATCAGGCAGAAGTTCTCTCTTAGCCTTTTTCATCTATTCAGGTCTTCAATTGATTGGTTGAAGCTCACCCACACTGTGAAGAAAAATCTGCTTGACTCAGTTTAGTGGTTCAAATGTTAACCTCATCCAGAAGTACCCTCATAAACATACCTATAATAATGTTTGGCTAAATGTCTGGATACCTTGTGGTCCAGACAAGTTGACACATAAAATTAACCATCACAAGGACCTAATGAGAAAATGTGGGTAAGATGCTTTGTACAATGCCTGAAACACAGTAATAGTTGATGTTGGATACCATTACCACAATCACAGTTATCACCATCTCCGTCTTCACCATCATCGTTATTGTTATCTTTACAACTTAAGTTCCTATTCTCAGGACCTTTTCCACTTCCAAGAAGACACCCTTCACTAATAAAGGAAGGAAACAAGCAGATAAATATTCTCCTTTTTTGTCCCTTAACAAAAGTTTTGAAACTTATTTTACATTGCCCCTCAGAGAGTCTCCAGTGAGACAGAATCCCCATTGCCCACAGCAGTGAATAGCCTAAGAACTCATATTTGGATTGACTTTCCTTCCTTCCCAAATTCCCAATCCCAACCTGTATTTCTTAGGATCATTTTTCAAAATAAATGCGCTGCCTGCAAGCTCCAGTCTCAGAGTCTGCTTCTTTTTGGAACCCAAGCTAAGAAAAATAGCAAAATGTCAGGAGAAGAATGAATAAACATTCCCCCTCCTAGTTACAGTCACTGCAATGAGGGTGTAGACAAATTTATGGTACAACATGGCAAATGACTTCGGAGTACAAGAAAATCATTTTTCAAGTAGCATTCAGCCCAAGAGTTATGCTTTTCTAACAAGAGTCATAGCAGTCTCTAAAAGTCCTCCAAGTACTGAGAAAATATTTTGAGGGAGAGAAACCCAGGTATTCACAGACAGGTATTACAACAGCAGACCTATTTGTAAAAGTGGGCAAGCGTTGCACTTACAGATTTTGTATGAATTTGTACTTTCTCTAACTGATAAAAGCTCTGCCTTTGAAGTCTGATCTTTGAATTATTGTGGGTCGTGACTGAAAATTTTGAGTATATCTATTAGTTCTGATCTAAGGCACAGACCAACCTGGCATGAATTTATGTGGAATTGTGTGGAGACATTATTTGAATACAGCAGACGATCATGGATGGCATACTACTAGAATGAGGACAGCAAAAGAGGATTCAGAAGCTTTTGGGTTGGGGGTAGGTAAAGCCACCAAAGATGTAGGCTTTTGCTAATGCCCATGTGAGGAGATATTGGCCACAGAAGACAACAGACTCACCAACTGCATGTTATTTTTTGTTGCAGACATTTAAGTCTAAATTTAATTATTTTAACAAAACATGTACAACTGATCCCAATATAATGCCTTGTTTCTTCTTAATTGCTTCCTTTTTCCAAAGGTACAAGTTAAAAGAAACCTTTTAGATTTTGTTAGGGTTAAAGAACTGATGGTCCTCAAGTGACAAATGATGATCGCGAAAAAGATTCCCAGGAAAGAGAAGTGGTCCCTTTTGCATCCTGCCTGAACACGGCTTGTTCCTGTTAGGGATGCCAGAGAGTGCACAGCAGTGAAGGGGAAACAGTGTCACATAGAAGCATTCTGTCTTTGTGCTTTTCTGGAGGACTAGTAAATGTAGCACTTTTTTTCCCCCTTAGGAGACAAGTGATCGGTTGCACGGTTGAAAAGTAGCTGATCTGGGAGAGCTAGACTGAGAGCAGTGGAACAAAATTAGAGTTCATTTTTTGAGTGGCTGGAAGCTATCACTTTTCTTTTCAGGTTCAGGTTTCTGACACTGCTTACTGGGTCTGAAAAGGACATTTGAGAATAAAGGAGAACAGTGAGGGGATGGAGAGTAGGTAAATGTATATTTTTTTCAAGAAGAACATTTTTTAAACATATGAAAAGATATTTCTTTAAAAATGTGAAAAGATATTTTTAAATAAAAAGTCAAATTGGAGAAAACTTGAAATTTCATTTTGTGACAACAGTAATACATTATCTTTTTCCTCATCTTCCTCCACTGCTTCCCCTTTCTCTTTAAGTTCACATTCTCCCATTTCATTGCTAAATACCATTCTTTCACGTCTTTCTAAGACTGGACTGGTGGTCCTGAACTGCAATGAATAAACACGCAGCGACTGCCTGCTACAGGATTGTGTACAAGTGTATTCTCTAAACGGATGGATCACCATATGATTCCTCAAAACAATTTCCTCTTCAAAATCCTTTGTAATTGATTACTTGATGGCACAAATAATACATGTCAATGTAGAAAATATAGATAAGAAATAATGATCTGTGATTACCCCATCCAATGGGAACATCTTTTAATGATTTTATTATTTATCCGTCTATACTGGGGGGTAACATATGGGGTGGAGGACAAAGGGTATTTCATAGACTATCTGCCTCCAAATCCTTGGAGTAATTTTTAAAATGCAGGTTTTTAGGTTCCTCTCAAATCCCTCTGAATCAGAATTCCTGTAGTATTAGTTCAGGGGTATATACTTTTAATAAGTAAAACTGGAATGTTGTGCTCTAAAGTTTGAGAATCAATGCTACAGGCTTGTTGTTGTCATTATTATTATAATTATTATTATTTGATGAGAGGTGGAGGAAGGGAAAGGAACAAATCAGTTTATAAATGATAACAACAGCTACCACACTTGATTTTAAACAGAAATTGAGAAGTGATACAAATCAATTTTGAAAGAAAACCGATGTGGAACTTACTGTCTTGCATATTTATTCTGGCCAGTTCTTCCTTGCAGTACTTGAGGGGGGAACAAAGCAGAGTAGACCATAGGAATATTAGATATATTGAGCCATGATTTTTTTTTAGACATTCTTTATGGTATATCTGTGTCTGTTCTGATGGGGAACTGCCACATGCCAAGTACTCCTACTACACATTTCACCCAGCCCTATTCAGGTGTGAAATGACTGTCCTCAGACTCTGACAGCTGGCCAGGGGCAGGGGTGTGCTCAGAACCAAGGTCTCTGAGTGCCTGTCCCAGGCTTTTTTGTCTCCTTCAGGCTAAACATCATAAATGTCTCCTGCTTATGAGGTTGCTTTACTGATGAGAGAAACTACTGATTCCAAATGTCCAAGGAAGAAAGAACAGAGTGACATAGGACAGTTAATTCTTCCTTTTCTTTATATATTTCTGCCCTTTTATTCTCAACTTGTTAGGGGCAAAGGAACTGTCTTTTGGTCACAGTTATAGTGTGCATTTTATGGAAGTAGTTTCAAAAGCATTGTTTTGCTAGGATGTTCTGATCTGGACACAGGTAAAGTGACTTTTTGTTAAAATTGTTCTTATATTAATTATACTTCAATATGGTACCCTTTCCATTCCTTTGAATAATTGTGTGAACTAAGAAAACATCTCCTCTGAGTAATTTTCTCAGTGTTGATAGAGTGAGTCACCTATAATAAATGTACGTTCACTCTCGTCATATGATAACTTCTTTTGTTCTTGGTACTTAATCTGTTTGTTTTGTGCAAACATTGCATGACTGCATGTTTGAATCATTGGAATTTATTGCTATTGACAATTGGTTACCCATGTTGGTGAATTTGGAAAAAAAACCCCACAAAAACATGTGAACTTAGAATTTCCAGCTGAAGAATTGCCATTTTATATTAATTTAGTTTTATATGAGAGATAGACTCTTGAGAAATAGCTTAAAATTTTTAGCCTTTTCTTATTTTAGTAAAACGTCCAGGTAGGGACAATTTTAGCAGTAAAATCTAAGTCTGGTTAGCCTATATTAAGCACACAGGTGAATTTATTAATTTGAGAGTTTCCCCATAGTCAACATGTGGCAGGAATATTTTAGATTGCATTAGATAAGTAATTATATTTTTCTATAGCTATTTAATAAATGAGAAGGAATCCTAAAGCATACAAACTTGCATAATAATATGCTTCACAAATGTAACAAATAATGGGTAATTGAGAGAATAGTACTTTAGAAAAAGCTCATGGTGCAGAAAGGACTGGTGTCCCAGTTGGTATATCCAAGGCTTACCTTAGTTGATGCTTCTCTTATAACAAAAGTGACCATGCAGGATTACAGTTACTTTCCTGGGATTTTGCACTGCTTGTGAATTGGATTCATTATTTTCTTCCTAATACACTTGTCTGTTGTCTTGTCATGTTGACTTTCAGAAAATGGAGACTGAATAAAATAAAAGCATGTAATACATGGAAGACAGACTGAGTTGCTCCAGGTTATTCAGAGGCAGGAGAAAACAACAATTTTGGAAGACTAGATAATTTTAAAAAAATTATGATATAGTTCCCTAAAGAATAACAATATTAAAAAAATTTGAGGCCCAAACTTTACCTGCACGTAGACCACTTGTGTACCTAATCCTGACTTGTAACCCACATCTTTAAAATAAAATAAAGGAAAAAAATCTTTTTTGTTTTATATCTAGCAGCTTTATCACAATAGTGCTGTGGTAATTATCAGCCACAAAAATATCACTGGCATATAATAACAAACGTTTATTTCTCTAATATGTATCTACAGGTTGGCTGGGAGTCAGATGATCTCAGCTGAGAATGATTGAGCTTCACTTGCTGCTCTTTCTTCAGGAGCCAGTAGGCTAGTCTTTCTTTGGCAATAGCAAACAAACAAAACAGCCGACCTCAGTTCAGCACATTCTAAACCTCTGCCTGGGACAAAAAGTCCTACTGGCCAAAGAAAGTCACCCTGCCAAACTCAACATCAACGAGATGGGAATGTATAGCCCTTTCAGAGTAGTGAGGTGTGTGTGAGTGAGTGTGTGTGTGTGTGTGTGTGTGTGTGTGTGTGTATGTATGTGTGTGTGTCTATATTTACTGAAAAGTAATCTATTCTCAAAACTTGTTCAACTCTCTTATTTTGATTTAGTTGTGCTCTGTGGAACAATTGAAAGGAGCAGATTTTCCCTAGCGGCAACTGAAAATTGCAAACTTGCTTCAGTTCTTTGGGGCCATTGGCTACTACAGATATTTAAGGAGTTCTATCAAATAAAGAGAAAACTTTTAATGTGACAGTAGTTGCAGAGGTAATAGTTCTGCAGAACATCACCCTCTGGGATTCATCCTCATGAAAGCATACTAGAAGAGGTCTCATAAATCTCGGTTACTAAGTGAAATTTACAGAAGTGGTGGATAATAGCTAAGACTTTAACTCAGCTCTCAAATCTTCCCCAGGGAATGTAGTACATGCACACAAATTCAGAAGCTACTAGATAAATCAACATGCCACTGAGATATCCTTATTCTAAAGACACTTATGTGGGGAATTATTATCAAATGTGTTTTGAATTTTTTTGGCAGTTTTCTATTATCAATTTAATATACTTTCCAGGCTTTCTGGTTAATATTACACTAATAAGGGGTCATTAATAAATTCAGTCTATGGCACAGGCTACAATAGCCAAAGTTCTATTCCAAGAATAAGGTTTCAAAATAAAATAATAAACAAATGTTAGGGTATAGAAAAAGATTTCTGTTAGACTTACGAAAACTAAATCTGGCACTCTATCTTTATGTTTTGGTATACTACTCCTACCCCTAAAAAAATCTCTAACTTTACTAGAATCAGTGGCCAGCAAACCTGAAATACCCTCAGCTGACTATATATTAGATATGAGATGATTTCAGGCTTTACGTCCCATCTGCTTGAAACTTTCCTTGTCACCTGGTCCCTTCTATTGCAGATGTCTCCAGCTTCATTCCTCCTCTTGAGTAGTCTGTGTAGATTGGCAATCAAATTCTAGATGACCTCCTTTTCTCTGAGCTAACATGATCTTAAGATGTAATTTTTCATAGGAATTCTTGGGCTCTATCTGGTCATATTCAGCCTTGCTATTTTCTTTTCTTTTTTTTTATTTTTTAAAAATGTTAGATGCAAGGGATACAAGTGTATGTTTGTTACATGGACATATTATTTACTGGTGGGGATAGAGCTTCTGGTGTCCCCATTCCCCAAATAGTGAACTTGATAGGTAGGCAGTTTCTGAACACTTGCCCCCTCCTCACCTTTCCCACTCTGAGGTCCCCAGTGTCTGTTATTTCCATCTTTATGTCCATTTAGCTCTCACATAAAAGTTAGAACATGCGGTATTTGGTTTTCTGTTTCTGTGTTAGTTCACTTAGGATGACATTCTCCAGTTCCATACATGTTGCTGCAAATGACATGATCTTGTTCCTTTTTTATAGCTGTGGTTTGGCTTTCAGTGGAAACTGCATGGAAATTATTTTATATGGGCTCAATGCTGATCTTGCCACTGGCTAGCAAGTTGTCTCATTTTTTGAAATTCAGTTTTCCTGTCTATAAAGTATAACCCTAAATGTCTGCTTAATAGAATATGCTAAAATAAAATGAGATAATAGATATGATTGTGGAGGCAGTATCTCACTGTAAATTATAGCATAAGCTCTGGAGTTAGTCTGCTTGGGTGAAGCTTTTCTCTGCCACTTGGTAAATGACTGACCTCTGAACTTGTTTCTCTGAATTAGTTTCCTAGGGCTGCCATAAGAGATTTCCAAAATGGGATGGTTTAAAACAACGACAAATTATCTCATCATAGTTCTGGAAGCCAGAAGTCTGAAGTCTAGGTGTCGGTCAGGTTGGTTGCTTCTCAGGACTCTGAGAAATAATTGATTTTATGCCTCTCTTCTAGCTTCTGGTGGTTACCGGTAATTCTTGGCCTCCTTAGCTTAAGACGGTATTACAGCAAACTCTTTCTCCGTTTTTACAGGGTATTGTTTCCTGACTCCTCTGTGTGTGTCTTTCTCAGCGTGTCCTCTCTTCTTAACAGGATAACAATCATGCTAGATTTAAGGACTATCCTAATCTAATATGGCCTCATCTTAACCAATTACATCTATAAAGACCCTATTTCCAAATAAGGTCACATTCACAGGTACGAGGTATCTGGGTTTCTACATATTTTTTTGAGGTATACAATTCAACTCACAACAATCTACTCTCCCTCTTCACCGAGTATTAGAACAAAATTCAGGTGTGTTTTTTGCCACTTTACAGCAAGAATCACCTTTACTCCAGTATATAATAATATGTCCATCTCACCAGAATCACCATTAACATCCATATTTCTATGAAATTAATATAGTCTCTAAAGTCAATGTTCTTATTTGTAGAGTGATGATAATATCCACATTTTTGGAATTATTGTGAGAACTGAGTGCAATAATCATAAAGAGTGTTTAGTATAGAAAATGGTATATTGCAAATGTTTAAGAAGAGTTGACTTTTATTTAAGTATTAAGCTGAACCTTAAGAAGTTGATACTTTGTATATGGCATATGATTAAAAATTAGTGAATTCTTGTGGTATAATTTGAACTATATGAAATACCCATTTTCATAGGTCAAAATAGTCAAATATTAATAATTTTAGATGGTTTAGCCTAATACTTTATAATAAATAAAATGTTGACATAAAGGAGGCTTATTAAGCCATGGTATTTTATTCTTGAAGAGCATTTCATAAAGAATTAATACAAGCTAAACAAGTACTGGATTGTTAAGTGAATGCTTATTACACTATTTTTTAAAACTAGCAAAGTTTTTTATATATTGGTAATGCAGTATTTAGTAAAGAGACATGAAGTATACATTCAATCTATTACTTAGTTATTAATAATACCTTACACTGAATCAAGAATTTTCCAAATTAAATGTATGTTTAAATTAGAATGATACTGTCTTTACTTCTCCTCAGTTGGGGATATAGTAGTTTCACATGCTAGTCCTCATCATTTTAAAAAAACTTAAATTGAGAGAGTAAAAATTAGGTAATCAAAACAACTTTCACAACATTTTCCCAGTGGTAAACTGTGTACTAATTGTGTAGGGGTTCTCCCCAGGAGAGAGGAGAACTACCATTGATATAAAAATCCAATGCCACTAGAATTTTCTACTGAGTGGTACAAATACAACAAAATAGTTGAAAATTAAAGTATTTCCTCCAGTATCCTCAAGGCAGAAGTACAGGCAGGGAGTCAGAAATTGAAGTATCAGAGTGTCAGAAAGTGGGAAATAAGGTATGTCAGAATAACATGTTTACATATTAAAAAGGTTGCCCAAGAACCAATCAGAACGGTGGGTAAATTGTGGCCAAGAATCTAGTGAAGCTGGGCTCAGTGGCTCAGCCTGGAATCCCGCGCCTTTGGGAGGCTGAGGTGAGTGGATTGCCTGAGCCCGAGGGTTCGAGACCCGCCTGGGCAGGCAAGACCTCATCTCTACAATAAATCAAAAAAATTAGCCGGGCGTGGTGGCGTGCGCCTGTAGTTCCGGCTACTTGGAAGGCTGAGGCGGAAGGATCGCCAGAGCCCAGCAGGTCGAGGCTGCGGTGGCCGGGAGTGGCCACTGCACTCCAGTCTGGGCGACAGAGTGAGACTCCAACTCAAAAAAAAAAAAAAAAAAAAAGAATCTAGTGAGATTATTGGGTTGATATAGAAAAATTGTAAAGCCCAAGGTAGGATGAATAAAAGGATTGGAAGGCATCTAAGGCCCTATGAAAAAGACTATGAAGAAGCCAAAAATATTTATCTTTTCAACAAAATTTCTTGAATATTTTGATGTGCTTATTAACCAGTGAAATTTCTGCATATAACAGGTTCTCTAAAAATAATAAATGAATATAAGAACTAAAATAATATTAATCAAATTCACAACAAACTTCTCAAACCAATATTTTAAATAATAAAAAAAAATTCTTGCTATCCCATTTTCAAAATAGGCAGCCAGAGCTGGAGGTAGGCTTGTATGATGGAAAATATTTGTATTGGGACTCAGACAAATTTGAATTCAAACGCTGGAACCATTCCTAAAGTATTTGTGATGTGGTACAGTCATGGGTTTCACTATTGATAACATTCCCAATGAATTGGATGGGTTGAATCTTTCAAAAACTTAAAAAAACAAATTCAAAACAAGAACATGTCTTTTAATTTTTAAAGATTTTTTTTTTCCTTATGTCTTTATGATATTTATGTGTCAACTTTGCTGGGTTGAGAGATGCCTGGATAGCTGGTAAAGCAGTATTTCTCTGTGTATCTATGAAAGTGTTTCTAGAAGAGTCTAGCATTTGAATCAGTAGATTGAGTAAAGAAGATTTACCTTCCCCAATCCAATTCATTGAGGACTCAGAAAGAATTAAAACAGTGGAGAAAGGGTGAATTCTCTCTCTTCTTGATTTGGGGCACCCACCTTAACCTGCCCTCAGACTTCAGAGCTCCTGGTTTTAGGGTCCTGGGACTCTGGGACTTAAACCAGTGGTCCCCCTGGTTTTCAGGTCTTAGCAAACAAATAGGATTATAGTACTTGGCTTTCCTAGTTCTCCATCTTGCAGACAGTTTATAGTGGACTTTTTGACTTCTGTAATTATGTAAGACAATTCCTGTAATACATCATAAATCTCATATATATAGTATTAATATCGGCTTGGAAGAGTAATGTGTTCATATTTGTAAGAAAGCGTGTTAGTTTCAGTGAAGTAAGTAAATGATATAAAGGACCATGGTAATTATTTTATGTTAAGTAAAAAACTAGAATTAACACTCTGTTGTTTTTACATCCCAACACACACACATAATATATAGTAAAAAAAAATACAGTAAATGGTACAGCAGTTATCTAATTGTTGCGTTCTCACTAATTTGTTGTTTTCTTTGTGTTTTAGTGTAGTTGCCATGTTTTATGAGTATGTTTGTGTACTTTCTTTTATATATATACATATTTTATCTTGAAGATGTACAGGGTACAAATCAGGATTAGGTACCTAAGTGGTCTACGTATAGGTGAAGTTTGGGCCTATGCATTACTTTTAGTTTGTCTGGGCACTGATGGTAACCACTTTGAATACTTCTTGTAATTGCAGAAGTCAAATATAACTTGTATTCATCTTTTGTTATCAGTTTTGTTATCTTTTGTTATATATTATTAAAATTTTTAATACAGTTTTTTCCTTTCTTAAAATATGTATACATTTTTTGGCATCGTGTGTGTGTGTGTGTGTGTGTGTGTTCTATTTGTTCTGTTTCTTTAAAGAACTCTGGCTAATACTGGTTTTCATATTATCCTTCTTTTTATTGGTTTCTGTTTATCTCAAAATTCACTCTTCTTATGAACATTTTCACTGGAGCACCACAACTTAGCCTATTTCCTACTCTGGAAATGCTTTCTTAGCTCCATCCTCTACTGGCATCATTTCCTAAGGGGTGGCTCAGACTTTAAATTTGGAGTGATGCTTGTGGTCTCTATGCTCCAACAGGTGGGAAGAAACACTGTGTAGTTGGGCTGTTGGTGAAGTCTAAAGTTATTGATCAACCCTAGGATTCCAGCATCCCAGGGAAAAGCTCTTCAGGGAACTTATTGATAAGAAAGCCAGGGAAAACAAGGAGAAATATTAGTTGTGAACAATGTATCTAGGAAACCATCTCATATAGGTGGGGGGGGCATTCATTTAAAAATGTGCCTAAAAAGTCATAGAGAAGAAACACAATACTAGATTGAACAACCAGCTATAGATTCATGGTGTGGAGGGATTAGTTCTATCGAAGAACTTGAGGTCATAGAGAAGTTTTAGAAGCACTAGATCAGAGGTCTAACTAACCTAGACATGACTCAAGGTAGAAGAATACCTACTGTAATTACAGTATTCTAATATAACACCCTTTTTTTTTCTGTTCCTTGTACAGAGGAAAGAGTGATCAGTCTTACCTCCATGATAGGTAAAGTTGAACTTTACGAGGGGTAGACAGTGAAGATTTACTTAAGGTTGTGTCTTTCCATGTTAAGAAAAAGTTTTTTAATCGTTTGTTATATAACCAACTCATCGGGTTATTTGGTTTAGTCTTGAGTCTGCCTTGGAAATATAACTGTCAAATATTCTAACATGGCCTTTGAAGTGATTAATAAGAATTAAATAGCCAATATCCCTATCACATTGAACTTTTAAGAGACTTTCTAATAACAATGATAGTCTAGTGATTGACTTGATGACTGTCAGTCAAAAGAGGTAGTGAAAAATCAGTTATTTTGTACCTAAAAAATATCAAACAGATCAACTTGGAATATTTGTGTATAAGATTTTGACACTGACTGATTTGAACCTGTCACAGTAATTTCTCTAGACACTTCAATCACATTAAAAGACTTATCTGTGCTTATGGCACAGCCTACTCCTGAAGAGTATCCTGAAGAGAGCCTACTCCTGAAGACCATCCAGGGTAGTTGAGTTTATGTGTCTATGAAAATCTTCTCATTTAGCTCTGAGGCTGCATTTTAGGATCCATGTAATTTCTGCTCCATGTTTCTTTAAGAGTGTTAACTTAGTAGTAAGCCTCCAAGCTAGGGGACATTCAGTAGGTTATTATCAATTATTAAGCACCCAGAAGGTTCATGGTCAAAAAGCCAACTATAAGAAAAATGGTGAAGCTGTAGCCAGTGTAAAGACTACAGTAGTTGGGAATCCTTTTTCTACCTGACAAACTAAAGTTTTCATGAGGTAGAGAGGTTTAGTACTTGCCCTTGAAATGCAGAGATGTTTGTCCTTATTTTTCAACATACTCCATATTCTTTTTTTTTTTTTTTTTGAGTTGGAGTCTCACTCTGTCGCCCAGACTGGAGTACAGTGGCCGCTCTTGCCTGCTGGGCTCTGACGATCTTTCTGCCTCAGCCTTCCAAGTAGCTGGAACTATAGGCGCACGCTACCACACCCGGCTTATTTTTTGATTTATTGTAGAAATGAGGTCTCACCAAGTTGCCCAGGTGGGCCTTGAACCTGCGGGCTCAGGCAATCCACTCACCTCAGCCTCCCAAAGGCGCGGAATTACAGGCTGAGCCACCGAGCCCGGCTATACTCCATATTCTAAACCTTTGTCCTTTAACTGTATCTCTTTCCCCAGCTGCAAATTTAAAGTTACCTTCAAGGGTGTATCGACTCAGGGCTTATTCTCTACTTTCTGTAACAATAGTTTATTATTATATAATTTGCATTGTTTTAGGCATAGGGCATGCTGGAATCCCCTTAACAGTTTAAAAGGGCAGCATTCATGAGAATCAGGGTGGATTTTGGGAGACATGACTAGCCTGATGCCCTGAGGACACCGAAGAGATTTAGTATGTATGTGTCCAGAGGGCAAGAGGGAACACAGACGAGATGCAGCCAGACATCTCCTGTGTAAAATAATAGATTGAGATCTATTCTCAAAAGAAAATTCATAGGTTATCAATTATTTAGTTTAACTCATCTATTAGGTAGACAAATTAATATAACTAACTTGTAATGTATTTAGCTAAAGGTATTTTTATATAATCATAGTGTGTGAATCAAGTTCATAAAGATAAGACCACGAAGGCTCAGTATACCTTTCTATTTGTCGTCAAGGTAAAGAATTAAAGTGTTTTATAATATTGCCTTTGAATTAATTAATATGAACGAAAAGACATACAAAACATTATTTACATATTGGTGCACATGGTGATTATGTAGTGACACATAAACTGTACTAGAAATACTGTGTACACAGTGGAAATGATTGGTGAGTTCAGCTTCTAATTATGGAATTGACAGGGAGAAATTAAAAATTCTAATACTTTAATGTTATATGGTATGACTTCTCACACAAAATATTTATGAGTTGATATGGTGACGTGTTTTCTGAAGTCCCCGTTTATTTGTGCACTATGATCTATATGTTTTTTAATAGTTCTTAGGGGCAAGGATTTGTTTAATTTTTCTTCTAAATATTTAAAAATGATTTTTGTGACAAACAAAACAAATGTGCTTATTTATGTGCAATTTTACAAGAGTATAAATGCAGATGGAATTCTAATTAGAACTATATTTATAGAGCAAGTAAATAATGCAGGCTTTGCTTTTTTTCAGTGAGACAATATGAAAGACAATTTAAAAAATATGACCTTACAAAAACAAAATGTCATACTGGAGGACACCATAATGTCACCATTATTGTGGGAGGTTCAGTAAAGGTATGTGAACACCTCCAAAGCCCACCTATCTAAACCAATGTAGGGCTACACTTGACTGTGATTTGTGTAGAAGCCACAGAGCTGAAAGAATTCCTTTTGACTTTTAACTATTGTTTGTTTTCTGGCTTGCAAAAATGATGTCCCTCTAAGATTTCTGCAGAGAAGTAATTGTATACCCTGAGAGCTGGAGATTGTAAACCTCTCTTATTTCTACTGGAAGCCTCTCTTCCAAATTGTTTCAGAAGGGCTTACTATTCTCAACTCTAGAGCCCCAATGGAGCCCAAGGTTTCAATTTCAAGAAATGACTGGCGATCATGGCATTAATTTTCTTTTTTTTCCTTCTTTTTTTTCTTTTTTGCTCGGTGGTTCAGCCTGTAATCCTGCACCTTTGGGAGGCTGAGGTGAGTGGATTGCCTGAGCCCACGGGTTCAAGACCCACCTGGGCAGCAAGATCTCATCTCTACAATAAATAAAAAATCAGCTGGGCGTGGTAGCGCATGCCTGTAATTCTGGCTACTTGGAAGGCTGAGGCGGAAGGATCGCCGGAGCCCAGCAGGTCGAGGCTGCGGTGGCCGGGAGCGGCCACTGCACTCCAATCTGGGTGACAGAGTGAGACTCCAACTCAAAAAAAAAAAAACACATTTTTTTTTCTTTATTATTAAGTCCGTGAGGGAACACTCTCTCTTCTCTAAAGGATAATTGTAAACTGATAGTTCTCATCTTGCATTGGTGGTTTTGTTTTAATATGATTTTTCTTTTTAAAGAAATCTAAGGGAATATCTTCTTGTACTATACATTTTAAATTTTATTTTCTACCTCAGCAGGCTGAGGAAACCCAATGATGCAGGAGCAAAGGATGGTGGTTAAAGCCTTCCATGGGCTGCTGATGTGCAAATAGGCCAATAAATTATGCTTGTTCTCATCTCTATAACTTAAATAAGGAGTAGTTTGAGAACTAATGCTCAAATGTATTTATTTTAGTATTAAATAGCAGGCAATTTCTTTAGGTTTCATTGAATGTATAAATCCTGTTGATTTGTGAATCTGAGGTTTTCACTAATTTTCTAAGCAGTAGTAACTTAGCTGACTTTAATTCTGCTCTCTTCATTGCACTGCATTGTAAGACAGAGTAGAGTTGGCTGATTTTAATTTCATGCTTCTGATTGAAAATTGCATGGTAGAAATGAACTTATCATAACAGATAAATATGTTTGATCAAAACATTAAGTGGGCATCTCCAACATGTCTAAAGAAATGTAAGTGTATTCTGTGGGGTGTATGGACATCCGTGACAGGTAAAAATGAGCAATCTGTTCCTTGATGCCCTAGCATCTAATTTTAACTAAACCTAAAAGTGAAGTCCAGAAACCTGGACTTCAATCAGCAGTCCTGCAAATCAGCAAGAATCAATTTATCTGGGCTTGGAATGCAGTGAGACCACTGAAAAACTTTTCTACAAGATGCTCTTTCCATAGACTCCTGATATGCAACATGCAAGGAAGAATCTGATGAATAATTCTAGAAGTAGCAGCTTTTTGGATGTTTGAAGAATGACCTTTTGTTTGTAAAGTTATCTCAACTGTCCTGCTCTTTCTATGTTCAGTCTTTGTATTTTTTTTTCCGTCTTCTCTATCCTTGATTTTGTCCTTTTATTCCTTCCAGAACTTCATTCTCTTTTGATGAAAGAGAGAGATATTCTTTCAAAAAAGGGGTCACAATCAGACTATACTATGTACTTTGATTTATTTTGTGCTTGAATATTTTCATGCAGTTATTTTGAAAAGTTGGCACATTATTTTTCTCAATTTTCTCCACTAAAGATGAGTAATTTACTTAGAATCAATGAGTTGAAAATGTTTGTTTCTGGACTGAGCTACCTTTTATGTATAGATGATCTCTGTGCTTTAATTATAAGGACTTTTTTTTTTGTCCTAATGTAAGAAGGAAAAAGTTGGCTCATTAAAATGTGATGTATGTTTATAGATTAAACAGAGAACTAGATGCAAGATACACAGCCAATATGGAGTGTGAGTTGGAGAACCAGAAAAGATTTAGGTTTAGTGGATTGGAAAATAGGAGGTTGCCTGGAGGGACTAAAGGCAATGTGCTAATATCTCTTCACCATATTTGAAAGAGTTAGATTTCATTTAAAGATCCTTGAACAGGCTGGAAACCATAGTTTTCAAATGCTTTTTTATTCACAAAACTTTTTCATGAAATGAAAACTTGAATAGAGTCACAGTATATTAAACAGGTAAAAGTAGTTGTGGTGAGGGGAAACCTGCCCCCTGGGCCATGAGGTAACCTCTGTCTTTGCAGAGCACAGTTTGAAAACCACTGTGTTAGCCATGCATTCTGGCTTTGTTTCAGAAAGCATAGTCAGTGCGATCACTTTTGGTTGTTGCTCATTGACAAGTCCTTTACCCATGTGCTATTAAACACCAGGGGAAGGTCTTAAGGCACACAACACTACTAAACTGGAGAGGGCATCCTGGGGTAGTGGAGGAACCCACCTGAATAGGTGCAGTGTGTGTTTCTGCATCACAGCGAACAGAAGTTCAGGGAAACAGAAATGTGATCACATCTAAATTCATATAGCTTTCCTTCCTTGAGGCAATAGTTAAGTCCATAGTATTGTCAGAGGCAGATCTCACTAGCTCTTTCCACTGTCTAGGATGTTCTTTCTCTAGTTCTTCGCACAGTGGCTCCTTGTTATTCAAGTGTTGGTTCATTGGTCACCTCAGGAAACAATCTTTCCTAACTGATTTATCGGCTTTAAACTTTCCATCTCCCTCCCTCCCCACCTCTCTCCATCCGTCCTTCCTCTCCCTTCCTTTCTTTTTTCTCTGTTGCCTAGGCTGGAGTGCAGTGGTGCAGTCATAACTCACTGCGACCTTGAACTCCTGGGCTCAAGCAGTCTTCTCATCTCAATCTTCTGAGTAGCTGGGACTATAAGCATGCCACAATGCTCAACTAATGTTTTTATTTTTTGTTGAGATAGAGTCTTGCTATTTTGCCTAGGCTGGTCTCAGACTTCTTGTAGGCCTTCTTCTTAACAGTTATTTTCTTAACTCACATCATATTAATCTTCATAATAACACCCTGTTCATCTTTTTAGAGACTTGAAAAATAATTTTATCTTGCTCAGATTCAGTCTTCCTCACTAGAATATACCCTCCAGGACAGCAAGAACCATTCTTGTAACTTCAACGCCTGGAAGGGAGAGAAACTGGTACATGGTAGATGTTCAATAAATATGTTGAGTGAATGAACAAGATCTTTTATGAGAGATATGAAACACAAGAGTGTCCATTAAAGGACTCAGTGGGAACATTTTTTAAGGCAGTTTCCCACAGGAGTGAAATTTAATTTTTTTTGAATCTTTTAATTAAAGAAAATGGTGAAAGCTTTTCTTTAGTTTGTGCAATGAACCACCAATGATAAATAAATCTAGTAAAGCAGACTGTATATATATACTTATTTTTAAATTCAGTAATCCATGGTAAGAAAAGATACAAAATATTAGGGAAAACAATAAGCAGAATAATAAGGCTAAGAGGTTGATATTTTATGGCACATATTTTATCTTCCTTTTGTTATTATAACCAAGTGGCATTAAAATTCACACCATATCTGTTCATCTCATAGGTAGTACCATTTTGTATAACTCATCTTCTGGCCTGGTACTTGATTGTACCTGGGAGTAAAAGACCCCCTCTCAGATGATAATACCTGAAGCACCAGCAGTCTCCTGGGGATCCCTGCAAGTCCTAATGTGGGGCGAACACATGAGAGGGACATAATACTGAACAGAGAGGATACAGAGCACCATGATGGCGACCCATAGTTACACAGGTGCTGAGCTTAAGAAAAATGGTTTTTACAGACATAGTTGGCTCTACTTGTTTTGAGATAGTAGAGTTAGTTCATATTTCACTTCAAGCTCTAAAGATGTAAAGGAGTAAGACTTAATTACAATCATGTGAGTTCCTATGGTTGGAAGGAAATTGGGAAGAGAAGTTAATAGCAATAAAGTGCCTGCTGGGGTCTGTGTGAAGTTCTTTTATGCCCATTATCCTCTAAGAATTCTAGATGGAGGCTCAGGTCTGGAGCAGATGATACCCGGACCTCAGATTCTTGGCAGTGAGCTACAGATTAGGAAAAGGGAGCATCTTTCTAGTACCATCATATTGTAGGCATAAATGAAGTCAGTGTTTGAGTTTTCCTACTAACGAAAAGTAAGACTAAGAATTTTTGCTTAGCTAGATTTTGGTATGAACCCCAAGCTGACATTTCAATTAGGTGCTTTTTCTCATTATTGTGAAACAGATTAGGGAAATGATGAGTCATGACAGCAAGCCACGTCTGCACATGATTCTACTTTTTCTTTTTTGATAGGTGCTGCAGTTATACGTATTCCTCCAGTTTCATTCATTAGACAGCTTTGTTAAAGTAAGCAAGGGTTTTTACTTTCATAAATGCTCTGAGAAGTTTACTCCATGTCCATTGAATACTGAAAACAATTGAAGTTTCAAAGTTAAATAATGTGTGTTTTAAATTATATCCAAGCACATTGTTAATGATTAAGCATCGTTTGAATGTATGAGCTTCTGATTTATAATAACAGAATTCAGATTATAGAATTTAGAAAATGTAATCTGGAATGCAGCCTTATTCAAGCAGTCTCTAATAGCAAAGTAAATTAAAATATTATAAATGTAACTTTGTATCTTCTTGACTATGAAATATTGGCATTTGAGTTAGCTTATTTAATATGGAAATACTTTATATTGGGCTATGTTATAAAGACCTAGTTTCTTCTCCTGCCTAATCTATTCCCTGAAAATAAGTAACTCATGAATACAATCTTCTTTCTGTCTCCACTACTCCCTTTTCCCTCCAAAAATTTCTACAAGCTCCAAATTGTTAGATGGGGTATATGAATGCCTAAAAGTGCATCAAATTTGCCTTTGTTATACTTAAAAATGCTGTGGCCTCTCTTGAGTCCTTTGAGTACCAACCCTGTTGTGTGACTGGAGATACACTGAGCAGTCCCAGGACCCAAGTAATCCTAGTCCTGCAGGCCTTAATGTGGTCCTGTTGTCGCCTTGTCAGTGGGCCTAGTTCAGGCTAGAGGAGTATCTCTGATACAGAAACCTATTCCTAGCTTTTATCAGTGCATCATGCCATTGGAATGGAAAGTATTCCTTTTTCCATAAAACCCTCCTTTCTGTACTCATTTCACACAGGAAGATACTAAAACCCAGAGGTCTAAGAGGTATTTTTTTTCTAGAAACATTTGTTGAGTCAAAATGATCTTGTGCTCTCCTTGCCCTGCAAGCCAGGACACATTCCACTTGGAAATGCTCCTTCATCTGAATGGAGCTCAGGTGCTCTCTAGTACTCTTCTCAGCAAGTTGTACTGTTTTCTGTTGTTCCCCCAAGATGCTAAATATAAAATTCTCTCAAATTTCAAGCTTTTATGAACAATACAGTCTGAGAAAGGAGAAAAACGAACTAGGACTGGTGTTTTGAGACAAGTCTCTTTCTGCTTTAATGCAGAACTTGGTTCATTCTAAAACTGTCTTGAACTCTAATTTCTTGCTCTCTGGGACTGCTTTGTAGCTGTCTTTTTTCCTGACACCTAGATTTTCCTCAGCCCAGAAGGTGGGTCAGATAGACTCTTCTACTCTCACCCAGGTGTGTGGAGGACTGTGTTGGGCTGCACATCCTGTGAGGAGCAGAACAGGTTCAATGAATAATCCATTAGGTTTAGGCTTGTGTATTGATTTTTTAAAAGCCTATTCCACTTCTTTTAGATCCCGAGACTGTGAACAAGTGATTATATTCAATGTCACATAAGCTGCTTGTACATGTTTTCAAATGAACCATTATGACACAATTGTCTTACAATGTAATAGTGGCAGGTCAGAATGTGAGTATCTTTTTGGAGGCTGTCCTTAATTATATGTACAGATTACAGTCTGAGTAAAGGTCATTCCTGTTCACTAATTCTGCCAGATCTACTGCCAGATGGGGGAATTGCTTTAGAATGCAGGTAGGCTTAAGGAAAAAACATCCTCTTACAACCTCATCTCCTAGGTGGGAGCTATTTGCATTAACATATTTATTTATTCATGAGTTTTCTAAAGCACAGGGAGAGTGGTTGAAAGTTCCCTCCTCTTCAAGAATGCATGAATTTAGCTTTATTAGTTGATATGTGCATCTCAATTTTTAGTTGGAATAACTCAGAAGGTCTTGATTTCTTGATCTCAAAAAAGCTGAGCTCCTGTGCTTAATCTGCTTATGGCAATTAAATGCCTTTGGGGCATCTCAAGCAGCCTAGAGAAGGTCAGGAAACAATTCTTACAAGACTGTTCCTATTCCACCCCCACTGATGGAATTTTATTTATAGCTTTTATAAATTAAGGAAATTGTGAAAGATAATTTAAATGAGAAAGTCATTATCCAAGGAAGATAACAACAAGAGGGAAAATAACAACGAAAACAAAGCATTAGTTTAAGTTAGAGATAGTTGGAATGAAAGTGGATGTTCAGGTCGAGATCAGGATTATAGGGGCTGTTTGGTTGCAGAGGATGAGACAGATACTGCCATGGGGAGTCTCAAAGTGTTGGGCTTTGAAATATACAGTGACACATAAATGTTTACTACATAAGAGTAAAATATATTTAACCCTTTACCCATTGAGAAAAAAAGTACAGTTCACTGCGGCATTCATTTTAATTTTATATAAACACTCTCTTTGAGGCTGGAGCAAAGCTGACTGGTTTTCAATGTGAAAATAAAATATAAAAACTAAAAAAAAAAAAAGTTTTGGGCTTGAATGTGGGCTGGCCCTAAGAGAAAGAAACTAGGGCTTGGAACCTACCATGTGCCAAGTGCTTTTGCATTTATCATCTCCTTTGAGGAGATGCAGGGCCTCACCCTGCCAGAGAGTAGGATCACAGAGAAGTGTAAGCTAGCTAAGACTCAGACAGAGAGTGAACAGAGTAAAGGAACACATTTTTCCAGACAGCCTTGTATAGATTGCAAGCAGACACAGCTACAGCATAAATGGTTTAATGGCCTCAGAGAAGACATCAGGCCCAGAAAAGGGTGATTCTTAAAGTTGGAGACAAAAGCTACAGAATCAAAGAAATAACCTGAAGTAGGAGAATGCAGGACTCTAGAGAGCTACGTTGTATACTTTAAAAAAAAAAGCATTGTTTATACTTTAGAGATGTTACCAGATTGATTGAGAATCCTCTAACTTTTTTGGTGACATGCTCCATGGTTCCTAAAATCTTATTTAGGGGACAATGCTATATTGTGTGCATTTGTCCATGTGAGAGTAACTTGGGGTAGAGGATGAGGTAACAATCACTGAGAAGAGAGTTCTCTAGTTTTTCCTTCTTTCATTCTGAAAGTCTTTGAAAGCCAAGGAAGTCAGGGACTTGTACTTTCAAAATGGCCACAGTGGCCCTCAGACTGGCTGGACAATTACATTTTTTGCCTGGCCAGGAGCTGGCTCTCTTAAGCATAGGTAAGAATTTCTTCACCATTGTAGGTATCTTATAGTTTTCTGTGATCTTCTAAGACAAATGACAGGTATATCTGTTCCCATGGGCTCTGAAGACATCTTGAAAAGGAAGGTCAGTTACCTGGATTTCTCTAACATTTTTCAGTAGAGTTTCTGAATTCCTTCTTACTTCCAGGCAGCCAGTACTCAAAGGCTGGAAGCTTTATCCCTATTGCCTTGTGATACTGCAGGACTGTGTAAATGCTTGTCTTAAATCGAAAATGCCACAGGTTTCTATTCATGAGGTGATTTGTTTAGCATGTCTCTGAGTCAGAAGGTGTCTTTCTTATTATGAAACGATTTCTTCATTGGCTGATGAAACCCAAAGTCTGATGAAACATCAATATAAAGATGTGATTCTGTTTGTTTCATCATTAAAAAGAAGACAATTCTAGTTCAGAATGCAGTTTCTGAGGCGGTCTGAAGGAATCTGAAGTTGGAGTTTGGCATTAATCACACTGTCTGCCACTGAGCTCACTGGCCTCTTGTTTCTATGCTGGAAAAAAAGAAAACATCAGCTCTAGACTTGGAAGCACAAGTTCCAAAAAAGCCCCATTAACTTTCTTTCTTTTTTTTCCCTTGCAAATAAATAGATCTCCAAGGAGAGATAACCCAACAAGTAGAATTTTAAAGTATGACTGCTCCAGATCTTTGTTGAGTTTTGCAGTTTGCCATAGGAACTCTGATACTATTGCAGGCTGTGTGGGTTCAGTTGGATCCTGAATTCTAAAGCAGGAATCTCCAAAGAGGAGGTAGCTCCCCTTTCCCAGAAGCTTTGTGATCACAGACTCTCAGTGTGAAGAATAGAGATGGAAGATGCTGAGGCTGAGGACATTAACTTGCTGAAAGAACAGGAGTTTTTTATTTTATTTTATTGAGTTGCGGTCTCATTCCATCACTCAGGCTGGAAAGCAGTGGCACAGCTCACGAGTCAAGCAGCTTCACCTTCTTTGGCTCAGGTGATCTTCTGCCTCAGCCTCCCAAGTAGCTGGGACTACAGGCATGTGCCACCACACCCGGCTAATCTTTTAATTAATTAATTAATTAGTTTGTTTGTTTATATAGATGAGGTCTCTCTATGTTGTCTAGGCTGGTCTCAAACTCCTGGGCTCAAGTAGTCTTCTGGCCTTGGCCTCCCAAAGTGCTAGGATTACAGGTGTGAGTCACCACATTCATCCTCAGGATAGGAGTATTGAAGAGTCCAAAGGCAAGGAAAGCAGTGAGAGGCTCTTGGAGCCATTCAGAAGAGACTTGTTGAAGGTCTCACCTAGAGGAGGTAGAGTGGGGACGACAGAGAGAAGGAATATTTGAGAAAGGTTTCAGAGACAACTAACTCTCCAGTAGAGCCGTGTCTCTTACATTTTGCAGTTTTGTTCTCCCTTTGTGGCGCTAACTGGGTTCTTCAAGTGTGAGAGTGAAGAAGCCGAGGATGGGTGCCAGAGGGCCAGCACAACCTCAGTCTACTCCACAGCTTACGGTTTACAACACCTACTGCCATGACCATCAGCACAAAGATATTTACAGCTCCAGATTTCTTACATTCAGCTCTCTTGTGCTTTCCTCAGTCTCTATATTCCCAAGGAAATCCTGTGTCCCAGCTTGAACTATCAAAATGTATAAATAATGGCAATTCACTAGGCCATAGTTTGATTAATTTTTTGTTTTGATTTATTTCTGTTTTGCTTTTAAACCAACTCTCCTCCCCATAGGAGATACAGCAATGATAGAAAATAAATGAAACCTGTGCTTATTACAACTCACCCTACATAAATCATCTTGCCCTTGGTGAATGGGTAAATGGCTATTTGTGAGGCTGCAGATTGAATGTGCTCAGGCACATTAAGGAACAGAACCAGTGACTATGAAATGAGAGTGTTCGAGTAAGAAATTTCAGAGTTTTTCCCCTCTCCTGCTCTACGATATTTTGTGTGCTCAGAACTTGCCGGGACATCGGGGGGAACAACTTCTACAGGGCAAGGCTGTGTGTGAATGTACTGGGTATCAGAAGCAGACCCAGGGGACCTTAAATATCATTCTCTGGATGAGAGAAGATGTGACTCTCACCACACAGGACTGGGTCTGAGTGGAATAAGAAGCACACCAAAGGGAATAGGTCTCTGGGCAGAACCTTTCCCAGCAGTGATTTCAAACCTGGAACCATGGCCAAGTTCCCTAAGAATGAAATTATAGATCCATGAGTCAAACCTGAGATTTGAATCAGAACTCTTAAGGTTGGACCCTGGAAATTAACATTTAAAAAAATCTTTTCAAGGGACTAGGAGACGTGATCAGGTTCAGAAACTTCACTTCTGGTAGCTGGGGCTCGAATGAAAGGGACTAAGACATGAAATTGAGTCTACCAATAATTGCAACCTTGGAGAAGTACCTCTGGGTGTCACTTCTTTCTTATAAAGTATGAATCTCCCAGGTCCCTCTAGGCTCTAAAATGTTATGTTTCAATAAATGAGAGTTTTGACATAGTTTCAGCAGTTGTATTTCTGTTTTTGCGCCTTTGGGTTTAGAAACTCACTCACAGAACTCACTTTTTTGTATAGGCGGGGTTTGTGGCTGACTGTGGAGTCCATTTGAAGAATTCTGAGATCTTTCTTCCCCAGGACATCTTTCCACACCAATCTCCTTTCAGTTTCAAAAATTTCTCCATTAGAGGAAAGAGTTAAGGTGAGGTGTCTTTAGTAACACATAAATCCCTTGTATGAGAAGGTATTAAATTGCGCTAGCGAGTTGATAATGAAATGATGGAAGATATTTTAGAATTCCTCAGTCACTTTCTCTGTTAGGACACCCATGGCTCAGGGTGCTCACAGGTGCCTCACCTTCTCACTGACATATTTAGGGCTCTGGACAAAGCCCAGCGGTAACAACTATTTTCTCCTACTAAGAAAAGCATCTCAGAATGCAAAGAGTGAGAGTGCACTTATTATTAGAGCCACCTGGAATCTGCTCAAGTTTTATAAAAATAAAAGTATAACAAATTCTTTAAATTGGATGTGGATAAAAGTTTTGCTTGTGACATACCTCTTCTGATTGTGATCGTGATAGTCTTCTAGGCCTGCTGTAACAAAGTACCACAAATTGGTTGGTATGAATAACAGAAACAGATTGTCTTGCAGTTTCAGAAGCCAGAAAGTCTGAAATCAAGGTGTTGGCAGGTTCCTTTTGAGGGATCTGAGGAAAGGGTCTGTTCCAGGCCTTCCTCCTTGGCTCGTAGATGGCTGACTTCTTCCTATGCTTCTTCACACTGTTGTCCCTTAAGGCACGTCTGTTTCTGTGTCCAAATTTCCTGTTTTTATAAGAACACCAATTTCCTTTTTAAGTATTGCATCAGGGTCCATTCTAATGACCTCATTTTAACTTGTTCATCTGAAAATTCTTTATTTCTAAGTAAGGTCACATTCACAAGGTACTAGAGGTTGGGATTTCAACATCTTTTGGGAGAACACAATTTAACCCATAATAGTAACATTCCACTGTGGCATCGATAGCGAAAAAACAATGAGTTAGTTTATGAGGTAGGCCATGGTTTTGAGAAAATTGATGAAATTTTAGACAAGCTTTTCTGGTGTGAGCTGGAGAGACTGAAGATGGAATAGGCACAGCCAGAGGCGTGGCTGGTAGGTATGGTATGGTATGGTTTCAGATGGAAAGGCCTTGAACTGCCAACAGAAAGTTAACTGGGATTGCATGATTGTGGGAATTGTTGCCACGTCCAGGAGGGCTGAGTAATTGCAGGGACACCACATATAAACTAAACCTTCTTCATGGGAATGGTTGAAGACTGCTTGCACAGTTAAGTGTGGGAAGGATAAGGTAATTAGAGTCAGTTTTGGAGTCAGCAACTGTTTTACATCTATGCTCCCGGGAGTTTTGTAATAAATAAAAGAGAGCAACCTTAAATTTTTAATAAATAACCTTCTTACTGTTATAACAAAAACATCAATCACATCATTAATAAAGTCAGTGCTTTATTGCAAACATGGTAGTTTTCTATTAGTAAATATTTAGCTTGTACAACTGTACTGCACATATATTGTGTGCTGACATCTATTTAAAAACTAATACAGGAAGTAGCCTGGACAAGGGGGGGTATTTAGTAGTATTCTCGAAATAAATAGTGATGTGCTGCAACCTGCTTGCACTGCCATGAGGCGATTGTGCACATGTTTTCCTAACTTCTTGATCACATTGGTATCTTGAAATGGTCAAGGTGGGAGAATTTACACTACAGCAATTGGAAAATGATACCAATTCACACTTTATTTATGTATTTTTTTTTTTAGAGCTGGTTCTTAAACATTCAGCAGAGCACCTCTCAAAATAAACTACATTTGTAAACTAATGTACTCTGATATTGGGGGCATTTACAAGAAAGACTGTCTTTCCTGTGAACAAAAGAAGCTGATTCTTGGTATGATGCTTTAGAATAATTTGTGGAGATAAATTATAGAGCCAGCTTAGAAAACAGATGAAATAAATTTGAGCTGCAGTTTAGAAATGGCATCTAAAGCTGCTGAGCAAATTACTGAGGTAATTTTGCTATGTGAAATATATTCATTAAGAAGAGTGAAAAATTTAAACTCTCTGCTTCCCTGACAAAAGGATGATTAACAGTAGGGCTAGAAGGATCATCATTTTCTTGGACAACCCGGAAAATCAGAGAGTTCCAAAGCTGCCATTCGTTTAGTTTTAAGGTTTTATAAGGAAAAAAATGACTAATTGAGCATTTGTTAATTCAACCTATATGTTTTATGAGTAGCTGTGTTATAGGCATTTATGTGAAGAAAAATGAGTTTAGGAACTTGGAAACTAGAACTGTGTCCTGTGTGGTGCTTTCTTTAGGTTGATTTGCATTTTCCCCCTGAAATTACTAGAGAGGACTAAAGACAGCACTGAAATAGTACTCTTCCAGAAGGAAGGAAACTACGGTACTTTTCCAACTTAAATGTGTTTACAGATTTCCTGAGGAACATGTTGAAATTTAGATTCTCATTCACTAAGTGGTGGAGGGTCATGACTCTGCTATTGGCTAGTTGGTTAGTAGACAACACTAACACCCTGAAAAAGAAGTCAAAGATCCTTCCAGGAGCAAGTTCTCATCCTTTGTCTCTTTCTCTTGCTTGAGACTTCCTGAGAATCTCTGTAATTCTGCACAGCTTCCAGTAGAGGTCATTGCCTTGTTACAGAAGTATTTTCTTTCTTTTCCTAAGAGACAGACCAGTGGCTGGGATGACTGTATTCTGTGGGGGAGCCAGGAAGTCAGCCTGAGGGACCAGTTATCTCCAAAGCCACTGGTTTGCATGTAATTATCCCGTAATTGCACCTCTATCCCTAAGTGAAAGACCCTCTACTTCCTTCTGGTCAGTGAATCTAAGTACCAAAAATGGTCAGACTATTCCAATTACCTGGAACAAATGAAGGAAAAACCAACTGAAGCATGGCTAAAGTGCTCCAAAGCTTTAGTGCAGCGTGTTAATTAGGTAATGCTACTGTCATAAAGTACCACAGACTGGGTGGCTTAAACAACTGAAATGTCTTTTTTTACAGTTCTGGAGGGTAGAAGTCCTGGATTAAGGCATCAGCAGGGTGGATTTCTCCTGAGTGCCGTGAGGGAAAGCTCTGATCCAGGCCTCTCTTCTTAGCTTTATAAAGGGCTGTTTTCTGCGAGGCTTTCATGTTGTCTTTTCTTTGTATGTGTCTGTGCCCAAATCTTCTCTTCTTACAAAAATCAGCTATATTGGATTAGAACTCACCCTAACAAATTTACTTTAATTTAATTACCTCTTAAAAGACATGTCTTCAAATCCGATTACATTCTGAGATACTGAGGGTTAGAACTTCAACAAATGAATTTTGGGGGGCAACACAATTTAGCCCATAGCATGCAGTGAATAAACAAACTCTCCCAACAGAATAGAACTTCTTTGATGTACCCAGCTATGTCTACAACTATAATTTATGTGGAAAATTAAAGTCAAAATTTCACCCTTTCGTTCCATAAACTGAGGGTATCTGGAAAAATTGAAGTAAAATAAAAACCAATTTGCTCCACTTGTCTTAAGCAATTGTTCATTTTCTTGTGCTCCAGACTGAAGGCTGATCTAGGAGGAAAGTCATAAGGAAAGGGAGCCATGAAGTTGGAGGCTGAGCATAAATCTTCTAGCTACAATTTCCAGATTATCTGGGCGTTTTCCTTTAAATTTCTCTACAATACCATTTCTATCACAGTTCCTTTGTTCTTTCAGGTCTGCTGAGTTGCTTTTTCTTGAAGTCTTTCCAACTCACATGAACTGAAAGTTAGTTTCTGTCCTCTGAATTCATTAATTCATTCCAAAAACTTACTCCAAAGCACCCTCTGTATTTGGAATACTCTGGGAACATCGATTTGAATATGCCTGTTCCTTGTCCCCAGAAAATTGTTCCAATACAATAGAAATATTTGTAAGGAGTATGTGGCTGGGTGTCATTCTAGAACAGCTAGAAGAATGGCTTCAGGGGAATCAGAAAGTATTCATTTGGTATTTCTTTCTGTGCCTTATCACCCCTCTCCTTACCCACCCATGAATTGTTGAAGTACCCTCTTTGTCTTTCTCATAGACAGTGCACATTGTAGGTGCTCAATGAATGCTATTTAAGCATGAATAAAATCAGATGTCATTTAAGGCCCTGTTCTGCCCGGTGGAACTACTTGCCTGATCTGCTCAAGTCCACAGGGCACATGCAGGCCAACAAATATTGATCCTACTCCCAGTGGGGTTTTATGAAAACAACCACAAGTTCTGTTGCAAATGACTGAACACAAGTTATAGACTTATAACAATATGGTTATTTTATAGATGCAGCAACTAAAATATAGAGTGAGGGGTTGAGGTTAGTATTTTTACTTCCTCCTTTCTAAGAAAATAGTGAAAGAAAACTTTAGCTGGCATGGGCCAAAAGACCTGTGTGTGTTGATCTGTTTCAGATTTTTAGGGTTCTTGAGTTAATTATTTTCTAACTCTTTTACCCTATTCTATCTCATGCCTTTTGATGTTAGAATGGTCACTCCTTCACAGGGAAACCCTTTTTAAATTATAATAAAAACTCTATTTAAAAAATTTTATTTTAAAGAAGGATACAACTCAGGATTAGGTAGATAAGAGGTCATCATGCAGGTAAAGTTTGGGCCTCCCTTTGGACCCCACTTTGCCTGGCTTGAGATCAGTTATCCTTATTGATGTTATGTGCCCCTCCCTCCCCTGGCAGTGTTCTGCTACTGCCCATCCTTTTCTTATAGTATTATGATAAGTGTTTAGGGTCCACTTATGAGTGAGAACATGCGGTACTCAGCTTTTTGTTTCTGTGATAGATCACTGAATATGATAGACTAAATCCATCTAAGTTGCTGCAAAGTCCATAATTTTTTCCTTCTTTATGGCTGCATAGTATTCCGTCATGTATATGTACCACATTTTTTTTATCCAGTCCATTTTTGATGGGCAGCATAGTTGGTTCCATGTTTTTGCTATTGTCAATAATGGTGCAATAAACATGTGTGTGCGGGTATCTTTTTTATAGAATGATTTGAGTTCCTCCGGATATATTTCCAGAAAGGGGGTTGCTGGGTCGTATGTAAGGTTGATTTTTATATCTTTTAGAAGTCACCACACTCTTTTCCACAGAGTTTGTACTAGTTTGCATTCCCACCAACAGTGTAGAAGCGCTCCCTTTCCTCTGCATTCTCTCCAGAATCTGTTCTTTTTTGAGTTATGGATAATGGCCATCCTGACTGGAGTGAGGTGATAGTTCAGTGTGGTTTTAATATGCATTTCTCTGATGACTAGTGAGGTGAAGCATCTTGGCTTTGGGTCATTTTAAGTGCAAAGCCTTCATTAGTTGCACCAGAAGGAGGATCCCTAATAATCACATTTAGAAGCCTTTGAAATTTTAATTTGAAAATATTTTTTTTTCTTATTGTGTGATCTTGCACTGTTACATTTCTGCTTGACTATTCTGATGGCTACATTTTTTTTTTTTTTTTGGAGTTGGAGTCTCACTCCCTCGCCTAGACTGAAGTGCAGTGGCACACTCACGGCTACCCCAGCTTGGACACTGTGGGATCAGGCGATCCTTCCGCCTCAGCTTTCCGAGTAGCTGGAACTACAGGCATGCACTACCATGCCTGGCTAATTTTTTTTATTTATCGTAGAGGTGAGGTCTTGCCAAGTTGCCCAGGCTGGTCTTGAACCCATGGGTTCAGGCAATCCTTTCATATTGCCTCCCAAAGTGCTGAGATTACAGGCTTGAGCCACTGTGCCTGGCCTGATGGCTACATTTTAAAGAAAACTCAGTTTGCTTTAGAAGATAATCTCTACAATAAATCAAAAATTAGCCGGGCGTGGTAGCGCGCGCCTGTAATTCC
>NW_007258217.1:352944-401413 GCF_000164805.1 Carlito syrichta | reverse complement strand
TGAGACTCCAACTCAAAAAAAAAAAAGAAGATGAAGAGTCTGTTCATTTAATCAAAAATGAAATACAAACCTCACACCCCCAAACCACAAAGATCACAACTTCCTGTCTGGTTTTAGCCACTGAGGGAACTGCTATTCAACCAAATATTTAAGTGTTTAAACAGTAATTTACGATACCATTTTTCTCTGCTGTCGGAGACCTAATTTTTAAGAGCAGCTGCCAAGTGTTGAATGGAAACTGATGAAAAGAAAAAGAGTTCAAGGGGTTCTTTTTCTCTTCTGCTCCACTTTGTGACTGGTTGACTATTTTCTTCCCCTTTTTAGCCCATTCCCACTGAAGAGAATGGGCTGGTATTTCTTTATTTTCTTTCCTGATTTTTCTTTCCTTCAAGTACTTTTGACTTGGATGTGACACGATGAAGTGAATGCTAGGTCTGAGAGTCATATCAGAAGTCCCCCATAGAAAATGTACACAGCTGAAAGTGTAGTGATAGTGAAAGCCCTATCACGAGAATATTCAACCCAGACACAGAATGTGCTAAAATAGAATTGTCAAATCATTCCCAGGAGCCCTTTTCGTGTGAGATAGTTAACATCCTGTTCAATATTTGGGCAAACTGGCTGTTCCATAGGTTTCTAAAATCTAAAGTAGATATGAGTTAGATGTAGAAACCTGGGCATGGTACTTCAGTTGTCTGAACAAAGGCATTGCCCCACTGGATTCTCCCTCTTCATGATTTGTGTTTGGCCTCCTTATGTTCCAGCAATATGTGTATGTGGTGTGTACGTGTATATATATATATGTATGTATAACATATATAAGCACAGATTTAATGTTTGGATCAAAAGGGAGACACTGTGTAGGAGCTGTTCATGCAGTTTTTTGCCATTTTAACACAAACTGCATCTCTCTCCTCAGGGAGAACACATTCTCTGTTTCCTTTCATTTCTTTTACAAGTGATGACATTATATATTAACCCAGGGCAAGAATACATCATTGGGTTTAGGGGTTAATGATCATCTAATAATAAGATGTGATAGGATTATATTAGAGTTGCAGAATTGGGCTATTTATTAAGAGTGGCATGCTATCAAATTATAAGCTTCTGAGGACATAGGGATAATTATAATCTTCTAGCAATGCAAAATGTTAAAATCTTTTGAAAGTCTATTTTATTATTTTGCTATAAATTATGGTCAAATAAGGTTAACTCTGAAAAATGTCTGATAAGTGAAAAAAAATTTTATTAACACTTAAATGAGAATTAATCTAATATTTTCTGGCAATTTTTAGAAGAATTCCATATTTTTTTCATATCTTTCTTATGCACAAAGTGTTAAAGCCTGACTGATAATATAAAATTAATGTTTTTAAAATGTTTGATTCGTTGGTATAGAAGGTTACTAGCTGCAAATATATTACATTCTGTAGTAGCTCATTACAAAGCATGTTATGAAATATATTAGCTAAAGAAGTTGTATATTCGGTCTGTGATGACTTGAAAGAGAGGACAGAGTGACCAGAAAGTTGAACACAGGAGCTCAAGAGTGAGAATCTGAATCTTAACTGGACCCTTGAACTGAATACCTATAGTACTTCCTTTACAAAACAAAACCAGTCACTTATTTGATAATATTAAGTAACTTTTCTGGATGCTCTTTGAGCCCCAGCTGAGTGACCTTTATGAACCTCATGGTCTTCCATCATCTTTAATTTGCTCAGTCTCCCAGTTTTTGATTTTTGGTTTTTCTTTCTTGGTTTCCTTATCAGAGCATCGACTTTAGCTTCCGTCCAGTATGTCTCTTTCCTTTCTCAAAAAATTCTTGAAAGATGTTCTAGCCTGATTATTTTCATGTATTTGTAATCTTTCAACCCATTGCATCTTGGCATCAATTCCTATCAAACGATTCTTAATTGCTAGATCGGGTGTCATTTTTATTGTTGTCACTGTCTTTTTAAATATGTGAATCTAGTGTAGTTTATCTTCCCTTCTTTCCCGAAACTCTCTTGGCTTCTGCTCCTTAATAATCTTGTTATTAAGGATATGCTATTTGCTTACTTCAGATTGTAGATTAAACACCACTTCTTTAGTGTTAGTAACAATTCAGGGACTATGGAAGAATTTTCATTCTATATCTAATAACCCAGATATTTAAGTCAGGTAAATCTGCAATTATTATGTTATTAGTCTAGTCCACTAACTTCCTCAAATCCTATGTCTTAAATTGTATAGATACTGTCAGTGTTTATATAAATTGAATTGGTATATGCCTACCCAGCAGTACAGCGAATCAGAGAATGACATATTTGGTTCTCTGTCTTGGGTATGACATCATATTATTTAAGTTAAAGACAGTGGTTTTGAATATCAAGTACTGTCCCAGACCTGTAGACCAGCTTATTGGGGGTTATTCTGTTCCAACATCATCTGCATCTATGAAACTGGGCAACTGGAAGACTCCATCACATTCCTGAGGACCTGAACTAAGCACTGATTGGTTCCTCAGAATGGAAAGGGCATAACTTACATATCCGTTGCCCCCCCTTTTTATGAGAGTATAATTACTGTAATTATTAAACACTGGTAAAGTGCAGTAAACATATTTCATTGTACTGACATGGAATAATAAGCACTGGCAACCATGCCCAGAGTCCAGCTTCAAGTTTTTTAACACTGGTAGTCAATGGGGGCCTACACAATGCTAGCTTTGCTCTTATTCCCACAAGGACTATTCAAGGTAAAGAGACTGCAGCTAATGGTGCCCCAGGTATAGGAACTGAGTAGGTTAGGAAAGGTCCTATACAGGAAATGCAAATAAGTACACTGATGCAATTTAACATAAATAAGCAGCTTGGCAGCCCAGCAGCAACTTACAAAACAATCCAGGGAAACGAATAGCCATGATAATCATAGCCTCAGTCTACCTCCTCATGATTAACAGGATGGAGTAGGTTAAAAAAATATCCTTGGGATGTCATCTGGGTTTCTTGTTAGATAAAATCAAAGCATACAGTTTGTCCATCCTAACAGGGCATAGTCTCCTTACTATATAATTATACTTAGAGATAGGCAGGAAGCTCCTTCACGATTAAAAAATTAAACCCAAATAAGTAGAGGTAGAAATCTTAATACCTGTAAACATAAAGTTGATCCACATTTTCTGTTCACCAAAATTACTCTGTCTCCCTAGATGTATAAACAACAGAACTTGGAAGCTCTTGAATTCTCTTATCTGCTCTACCCATAGGAGATGGTCCAGGAGACATTCCAAGAAGCATCAAAAACATTCAGAGAAAGTTACTTTGCCTAAATACATAAGTTGCATAGATGACTGAGAATATAGCCTCGTTTTCAAGAAGCTCAGATGTACTTATTATTGCTACATAATAAATGATCTTAAACTAAGTGATGTAGAACGATACTTGATTATGCTTATGAATTTTGTGGGTCTGGAATTCAGAAAGGGTGCTTTAGGGATAGCTTGTCTCTGTTGCATGATATCTGGATCTGCCGTAGAAAATACTCGAAGGATGTGTGGTGACTCGATAACTGGAGGCTGATATAATCTGAAGACTCATTTATTCATGTGTCTAGCTCCTGGGCTAGGGGCATTCAGAGACTAAGATTGCTAACTGTAATACCTCCATGTGGTCTCACCATGTGGTATGTCTTCCTCACAGCATGGCAGCCCTAGGGTAATCAGATTTCTTACATGACAAGTATCCCAGCAAAGAGAGTGGAAGCCACAACACCTTTTAACTCTGAGTTTCAGAATTTGAGTCACTTCTACCATACTTTATTAGTCAGAACTTTACACAGATTGAAGACTGGGGTTCATAGACCCTACCTCTTGATCAGAGAATTGTCAAAACTGTGTGTATGTAAACATGTGAGATGGGAGATGGTGCTGAGAATATCTTTGGAAAGTACAATCAGTAACACTGGAACTAAGTCTATTTAAACTATGTACCCAGATAACTACTAACTGGGAATCCTTAGCTCAGGATGAGCTCAAGTGCTGACCATGTACATAATTAAATTGATTCCCAACCAGAAAAGTGTATAAGGACAAAGCCTCCTGGCAGCAATCCAAAAGGATATTGTCTTTAAGGTTAGACAAATTTCCAGTCTTTCCCATGGACTACAAGAAAAAAAAAAAGTACCTCACATGATAGTATCCAGTAGTCAGGGAAAGTCGTCTTTTCTTTCTTATGATATACTCATCCACCAGTTCCATCCCTTTTAATATACATATATATATATTGGAGTCAGGGTCTCACAGTGTCTCCCAGGCTGGAGTGTAGTGGCATACTTGTGGCCACGGCAGCCTTGACCTGCTGAGGTTAGACAATCCTTCCTTACCAGCCTGCCAAGTAGCTGAAACTACAGATGTGCACCACCACACATGGCTTGATTGATTGATGGTGGAGACAAGGTCTCACCAAGCTGCCTAGGCAGGTCGTGAATCCCTGGGCTCAGCAATCCTCTGACCTCTACCTCCCAAAATGCTGGGATTACAGGCATGAGCCACCGTGCCTGACTAACCACATGCAGAATAATGCAGCTGGATCCCTACCTATCACCATATACAAAAATGAACACAGAATGGATCAAGGACTTAACTGTGAAACCTCAAATGAAACTTAGGGAATACCTTCTTAGACATTGGAGTAGGCAACACAATAAATTCATGTCCAAGTTTTTAAAAGCAAATGCAGCAAAAGTTAAAATTGATAGGTGGGACCTTATCAAACTAAAAAGTTTTTGCACAGCAAGAGGCCATCGAGAAAGTAAAGAGACAATCCATAGACTGGGCAAAAATATTTGCAAGCTATGCGTCCGACTAAGGCCTAACATCCAGGATATACAAGAAACTCAAACAAGTTAACAGGAAAAATCAAACAAACCATTAAATTAAAAAGCAGGCCAAGGATGTGAAGAGACATTTCTCAAAGGAGGACATCCAAGCAGTCAACAAACATGAAAAAATGCTCAGTCTCACTAATCATCAGAGAAATGCAAATCAAAGCTACAGTGAGATATCACCTGACACCTGTAAGGATGGCTATCATTAAAAAGTCAAAAATTAAAAAGTGCTGGCGAGGCTTCAGAGAAAAGGGAATGCTTTTGCACTATGGTGGGAATGTAAGTTAGTTCAACCTTTGTGGAAAGCAGGGTGGCATTTTCTCAAAGAACTAAAAATTGAGCTATCATACAACCCAGCAATCCCACTTCTGGGAATTATACCCGGAGGAGCATAAATCACTCTACCAAAGAGACACGTATGTTCATTGGAGAACTGTTCACGATAACAAAAATGTGGAATCAACCCAGATGTCCATCAAAAGTGTACTGGACAAAGAAGATGCGGCACATACACACAATAGAATACTATGCAGCCTTAAAGAACAAAATCATGTTTATTTTGCACAACACAGATGCAGCTGGAGACCATCATTCTACGTGAACCACCACAGAAACAAAAACTGAATACTGCATGTTTTCACTCAGAAGTGGGTCCTGATACTGGTCACAAGAGCACAAAGGTGGGAACACAGACACTGGACATTGCTAAAGGGGGGGGGGGAGGAGGGATAAGGGCATGCAATCACACTCAGGTCCACTCAGGCCCGCTATCAAGGGGTGAGAGGGCTCCCTAGAAGCCCAAACCTCACCTGCACACAATTTACTTATGTAGTAAATCCTCATGTGTACCACTATACTACCCTGCACTAAACTTAACTAAACAACTAAACTAAAAAGAATGGTTGTGTCCACAGATGGAGAGATGGACACCTCTTTCTGCTAGGTTGCACAACCTATAAGTCCACTTTTATGGCATTTTCAGAAGAAAGTGGTTGAAAGGGTTCTTGGGAGAACCTTTGAGACCCTAAGAACTTGTCACGTTGTTAAAAGGTGGGCAGTTGCATAACAAGTGCTCTCTGAATTTTGAGTGTAGATGTGAACTTAAAAACGAATGCCGTATTTCTGAAGATGCAAAGCTTTTGGAATAGCCTGTGCCAGACAGGCCTGAAGGGAACATCACAGTTAAGGCCTGAGAAGCATATGGAAGAGTGCTTTCCACAGCCCTGTTCTTTGTAGTCTAGAGAGAATTAATGGTACAGTGGCTCCACATGAAATAGATCTGTGGAGGGTCACTGGGTTGATGTTCATCATGTGAGAAAAATCTCCTCTCTGCCTTTGCCAGTGGTAGATGGAGCTGAAAACCCAGAAAATTCTAAAACACCACGAGAAGAGAAAAAGGAAGGAAACATGAAGATAGGAAAAATGGGAAATGTGTGAAATGAGACCCTATTATAACCCTCTAAGAAAAGCAACCTCAACCGAAGTCGGCCTCATCAGCCTTGAGGGAAGGAAAGGACAAGCTTTGAAAACATGTGAAAACAAAATTTGGAAATAAGCTGTACCAAATTTGATTGTATATAAGACTCTAACATACTGAAATAAGGCTTTATTAAAAAAAAGCAACAGGAAAGTTATGGAATCTAGCTAAGTTACCATTAAATAACCTGTTATGGGAAAAGGGGTTTATCAGAGCATGACTGGGAGTCAGTTATTAGAAAAATAACTGTTATTTGTTTAATCTCTAAAAGACTGAGACTCCTCAGTAAACTGGTTTTAGGCATGTTTTCTCTCCTTAAAACTCCATATGTACTTATTATTGGCAAGAATACTATCTACATAGCACACATTTCCTTGAACAAAAGGATATTATTTTAATCTTATATTATCTTGGCCTTAAATTTTAAGTAGTCTGTAGACCTAAAGCAATGTTAATCCTAAATCATTTAAGATTGGCAAGAGATGGAAATCTGGGATCCTGTGAATACCAACCTGGTGGTGTCAGGATCTTATCTGCCTCAGGGAAGTCCCAGACATCTAACACTTACACAAATGCCACATACTAAGAGCTGAGAGCTTGAGAAAGCAGGGGAGATGAGTCTTCTTTAGAAGAGTAAACACTTTAACTTAGCTTCATTTTTCAGAGCTTTAGATACCTCTGTGGACCTCCCGCTCTGAAAGAGGTAAAGGAACAATTCCTAGATTACAGGTACCTGCTATTTGCACCATCAAATGTCAGTCTCCCCTGTCTAGTTGTTCCATATATGCAGTTATCTGAGGTGGTACTTACTGAACACCCTTCTTCTTTTGGATTTTCTTAGAAAATGATGTCCCATTTATATGGCTATGGATTTTGTTTGTGGTTTTTTGATATCCCTGTTCTTTATGACCACTTCTCAGACATAGAGAAGTCCATCATCAATTTGCATCTGGAATGGCTAGGACTTTCGCTAGAAGTCTCTGTTAGGAAATGTAGTTGCTCTTCTTCCATCAGATGGATTTTTTTCTTGTCAAAAAATAAACAAATCAATTGCAGTGGGTTTTTGCCTATCTTGGCTAAGATCTCCCACAACTATATATTGGGTATTTAATAGATACTCTCATAAAATAGAGTAGAAAATATGGGAATGTTGGGGCATTGCAGTTGTTATCAGAGAGAACAAAATAGGCTTAACGGAACTAACATTTAATAAAGACATGAAGGAAGCCAGTGGTGAACTCTGCAGATATTTGGGAAAAGAGACTCCCAGGCAAAAGAAACAGCAACTGCTGCCAGTTCTGTGAGATAGCACTGTATCTTGAGTCTTTAAGAAGAGACCAGTTAAGTTGGAGAAGAGTGAGCAATGAATAAATTTATAGCAAAAGATGAGGTCAGGAAGATAATGGTGGAGGGAAATTCATTTTTAGACTCATAGGTCTTAGTAAGGACTTTGGCTTTAGCATGAAATAAGAAGTCCTTGATATAACACTCAGTGTATAGTTCATAAAAGAAAAAATTGATAAATTGGACATCATGAAAATTAAGAGCTTCTGCCTTTTGATAGAAATTATAAAAGTGACAAGCTATAAAAATGATAAGTAATAAACAAGGAGAACAGATTGTAAATCACCTATCTGATGAAGAATTTGTATTCAGAAAGTATAAAGAATTCTAAAATCTCAACAATAACTAGGAAAACTATCTAATAAAAAAAATAGGCAACAGACACTTTACCAAAGAGATAAAGAGCAAATAAGCAAGTGAAAAGATGTTCAACTCCATTATTCATCGGGGACATGCAATATAGTACTACTGTCTGTGAATTAGGTACCATTACACAACTTATTAGAAAACCTAAAATTTAAAAAGTCTGACTTTATGAAGTGTTGGTGAGGACATGGAGTAACTAGAACTCTCTTTGCCACAGTGGGAATATTGTAAAGTGGAACAATCACCTTAGAAAACAGTTCGCATTTATTTAAAAAGCTAAACATAGACCACTTATGTTACAGCTGTTACACTGTTAGATATTTAACCAAGATAAATGAAAGCATATTTCCATGCAAATACATGTGCATGAATGTTCACAGCTGATTATTTGCAATGCCCAAAATTGGAGGCAATCCAAATGCCCATTAATAGGGGAATGGACAAACAAGTAGTGTTTATCTATACAATGCAGTATTGAGCAATAATAAGAAAGATTAAACTTTTGGTGAATCATCTTGGATGAATATTAAAATAATTATGCTGAATAAATAGACTCTAAAAAAGATGTACTGTATGTTGTGGATTGAATTATCACTCAAAAATATATTTAAAGCTGGGCTCGGTGGCTCAGCCTGTAATCCTGCGCCTTTGGGAGGCTGAGGTGAGTGGATTGCCTGAGCCCGCGGGTTCGAGACCCGCCTGGGCAGCGAGACCTCATCTCTACAATAAATCAAAAAATCAGCCGGGCGTGGTAGTGCATGCCTGTAATTCCGGCTACTCGGAAGGCTGAGGCGGAAGGATCGCCGGAGCCCAGCAGGTGGAGGCTGCGGTGGCCGGGAGCGGCCACTGCCCTCCAGTCTGGGCGACAGAGTGAGACTCCAACTCAAAAAAACAAAACAAAACAAAACAAAACAACAAACAAAATATATATATTTAAGTCCTAACCTATGAACAAGACTTCATTTTAGAAGTAGGATCTTTACAGATGTAATTAGTTAAAAATGATCTTACTTTACATATATAGAAGAGCTGAAGAGTTTTGAGAATGTTATACCACCCAAAACTTAGCTTGAGTGAAAGGGGACAGAGGTGAATGAAATGAGAGAGGGCAGTCAGACTTGTGGGATTTTACAGATAGAAAAGAGGACTACGCCGGGCTTGGTGGCTCAGCCCGTAATCCCGCGCTTTGGGAGGCTGAGGTGAATGGATTGCCAGAGCCCGCGGGTTCGAGACCCGCCTGGGCAACTTGGCGAGCCCTCATCTCTACAATCAATCAAAACATCAGCCGGGCATGGTAGCGCGCGCCTGCAATTCCGGCTACTCGGGAGGCTGAGGCGGAAGGATCGCCGGAGCCCAGCAGGTGGAGGCTGTGGTGGCTGGGAGCGGCCACTGCACTCCAGTCTGGGCGACAGAGTGAGACTCCAACTCAAAAAAAAAAAAAGAAAAAAAAAAAATAATAATAATAAAAAGAAAAAAGGACTACAAAGCTCCTTGTCTGCAAACCTTTTAAGACATTCTTCCCTTTTCTTTAACCTTTAAGAAAAGGGAAGAATGTCTTTGAGGGTAGTTCAAAAGCCCGCAGGACTGACAGGGACTCTTTGGGCCCAGAGACCAGGCTAATGGTAGGCACAGAGGGCAGAGCCTCAATCCACAGAGGGTTATTTTCACACTTTTAAACTTAATGGGATTTGCCTTGTTGTACTTGAGACTTGCTTGGAAATTGTGACTCCTTTATTCCCTCTAATTTATCTGTTTTGGAATGAGAATGTTTATCCTATGCCTGTCTCGTTACTGCATTTTGAAAGCAGATACCTTCTTCTCTAAGTCCATGGGTTCACAGATGGAGAATAACTTTGCCCCAGGATATGCCACACCCAGAGTCTCACCATAGCTGATTTAGAAGATTTAGAAAAAGGAGAATAAAGACTTGTTGAGTTGATGATATTTAGATGAGATTTTGGACTTAGAGTTGATGATGGAATGGGTTAAGATTTTTGGAAATGCTGGGATTGGGTGAATGTATTTTATACCCGGGAAGAATATACATTTTGAGGGACCAGAGGGAAGAATATTTTGGGTTGAATTGTGTTCTCCCAAAAGATTTGCTGAAATCATAACCTCTGGTACCTGTGACTATTATCTTATTTGGAAATGGAGTTTTTGCTGATGAAAATCAGATGAAGTCATACTGGATTATCTAATAACTGGTTTCCTTATAGGGAGAGAGAGATTTGAAGACACATAGAGACAAGGGAACACAGGGAAATCCATATGAAGACAGAGGCAAAGATTGGAGTTATGCTGCCACAAACCAAGCAATGCCAAAGATGATCAGAAATCACTGGAAGCTAGAAGAGACAAAGAAAAAGTCTTCCCTACAGTCTCTGGAGGGAACCTGGCCTTGTTGACTTTGATTTCAGAATTCTAGTCTTTAGAATTGTTAGAGAATATATTTCTGTTTCTCAAGTTACTTGGCCTATGATAAATTGTTATTAGCAGCCTTAAGAAATGAATACATAAAGGATTCCATTTAGATAAACTTCTGGAAAATACACAATAATATCTAGACAGAAATTAGATCGGTGGCTCACTGAAAATTTGGTTGGGGGGGCATTGGGGACAGAAGGAAGGATTACAAAGGGATCTAAAGAAACTTTTGGATATGATGGAGATGTTCATTTTCTTGATTGTGGTGATGAATTTATGAGTGTATAAATTTATCACAATTTATCGAAGTGTACACTTTCAATGTGTGCAGTTTATTGTATGTCAATTATACCTCCATAAAGTTGTTTAAAAAGTCACTTCTGGGATGTAGACTTAATTTTGAATAGAATTAAGCGAGGGCTGCTGAAACAATTACTTCAAATCTATTTTCCTTCTTTTATCCATGTTGCATTTTCTTTTTTTCTGAGAAATAGGAAGAGAAACATCACACGTCATTACATTCTTGGAAGTTTGCTCTTAAATGGGCTTAAATGACATAGCGTGAACCTCTCTTGGGCATTTTGGCCATTGCCCACTTTTGACACCAGTTTTTTTTTTTTTTTTTGAGTCGGAGTCTCACTCTGTTGCCCAGGCTGGAGGGCAGTGGCAAGCTCACGGTCACCCCAGCCTCTACCTGCTGGGCTCAGGCGATCCTTCCACCTTTGCCTTCCAAGTAGCTGGAACTACAGGTGTGCACCACCATGCCTGGCTAGTTTTTTGATTTATTGTACAGACGAGGTCTTGCCATGTTGCCCAGGCTGGTCTTGAACCCCTGTGCTCAGGCAGTCCTCTTGCCTCTACCTCCCAAAGTGTTGACACTTTTATCTCAACATTTTGTTGTAGGTTTGGTTCTATTCTTTCTCTGTCAAGCCAAGTATTTGGAAGTCCATTCACAATTGCATTTGCATTATTTGCTTCACTTTTTCTAAGAGACATTTTCTAATGTGCCGTTATGTTCTTAGGTATTATTTAGTTAGCAGAAATTTTGTCCTAACTAATGTTTCCATAATGATAGCTATTTTACTTTTCAGAGGGGTAGATGAAACTAACTAGTTTTCTATTAAGGCAAGGGGGGAGGTGGGAATAAAAGTTTATTTTTTGATCCAGGTCTGAAAATGCTGGATCACATATATACATGAATAGTCTTTATAAAAGCTTATGTGCTTTGATGATTTATGATTGACGAAAGAGAAGCAAAAAAAAAAAAAAAAAAAGAGGAATTAAATCTTTGTGATATTTCACATCATTGAACACTTTCTTCTTAAAATCTTTAGCACTCTTATTTCCCTGGCTGTTAATTTCTAGTTTCTTTTTGGGTTCTCTTTGTTTGGTTTGGTTTTCTTCGAAACATACCTCTATACTTTCTTTTTGGATAGCCTCATCTAAATAAATGGCTTCAAGCAGCATACTGCTGCCACTCACATTTCTGCTGAGATTTACACTTGTGTGCACGGCTGCCTAGAGGGTATTTCTATTCGCATGTACCACCTCCATATACTGAGATGTACCCCATCCTCCCCGTATCTACTCCATAAACCTAAGTGTATTCCATCTTTCTCCTCCTCCTCCCTGCCCAGACAATACATACATCTTTTACTTTGCTTTACTTTAATATCATTTATTTTTTTCCCTTCCTTTCAAAACCTACCAATTTTTACCATATCTCAATTATCCATCACAAGTGTAGATCATTACCTATACTCTAATATTCCTCTAGCATGCTCTACAGAAATAACTTTTCAAAATGGACATACAACCTACTTGAAATGTTTCTCATAATGTTACAATGGACCTGAGAAAGTTCAAAGGTTTTAGCTTAGCCCATAAGATAAAACACTAGACCACACGTCTAAGTCATTTTTCTGTTTGCCATACATCTCCATACATCTTAAAAAATATAATTTCATCAGGTTAAGATAGTTCTCTTCTTTTACTAGCTTGATGAGCATTGTTTGAATTTTGTGCTGATCTATCATAGAGAAGTGATGACTTTTACTGAATTATTTTTCCTTCACTATTGATGAGATTCTATTTTCTCCTTTAATGTTAATGTGGTGTTTTAAATTAATTTGATTTTTTAAAAAGTTAAACTACCTTTGCATTCCTGTGTTAAAAAAACCAACTTGTTTATGATGTATTATACTTTCTACATAATGCAGGATTTGGCTTGTCTGTATATCATTTATGATTTTACTATGTGTTCATGAGTTTGTTATTTTCATTTCTTGTATCGTACTCATCTGGTTGTGGTATCTGGTTAAATCCGCTTCATAAGCAATTTTAGAAATTGAGACTTTTTATTATACTCTCTTAAAAGTTTTATATATTTGAATTATCTATTCCTTGAAAGTTTGGTGGAACTCACATAGTAGACTGTCTGGGTCTGGAATTTTCTTTGTGGGCATAAGCTTTTAACTTATTCAATTTATGAAATGCTTATGGAAAAGTGAGACTTTCTATTTCTTCTTTAGCCAGTTTTTAAAAGTTATATATATTTGAATTTGATGTCTCACCTAAATATTCATGCTTACTGATCTATTATACTAGAATCCTCTTATATTAGAATTTTTGTGTATCTGTAATTCACCTTCTTTTAATTCCAAATGTTGTTCATTTATGTCTTCTTTTGTTATTGATAAATCTCATCAGTTTTTTCTGTTTTATTAGTCTTCTTGGAGTACCAGTATCTACTTTTTAAAATCTGTGTTGTGTCTTTATTTTATATTATATTAATACTAATTTTGTTCTTATCTTTAATACCACTTTTCACTTACTTTGACTTTATTCTTATTCTTTTCTTTATGATCCAAGTTCATTGCTTAGTTTTGTAAAGTTAATCTGTTTATATTTATTTATAAACTTAACATCTTTGGACTTATTTTGTATCCTATTTTGTGATTTCTACTTATCCTACTTTAGTTTTTCTCCTTTATTACTTTCTTTCGGTTTGACTTTTTTTCTTCTATTTGTATTTCTTCCACAGGTTTGGAATTTATACATTACATTTCTAAACTTTAATGGTTTACACAGAAATGACTACTCAATTAAAAAAGTACAAAGTTATAAAATAATATTAGGAATAAAAAGTAGAAACGGACTCATTGATATATAATGAGAACAATACAAACAATCTTATAGCAATACATTGATAGAATAAAATGTAAAATATTTCTATACTTTTATAAAATATAAGTTAAATTGTTCTTCACATATTTATAAATGTTAACAATTAAATAGTGATTAAAATTTATACATCAAAATCGTAGGCTCAGACAATTTTCTGAAAGCTCTGAGGTCTCTGTCATGCACATATTCTTGAGAATAGAACACAGGAACAATTTTCCAACACATCTTATTATATCAGTAAAATCTTTATATAAAATGTTAGATAAGTACAGCTTAAAAAGGGAAACTCATAGGGAAATCTAACCTATAAACATAAATGTTAATATTCTTAAAATGTGAGTATAGGCTGGGTACCGTAGCTCAAGCCTTTAATTTCAGCAGTTTAGGAGGCTGAGGTGAGAGAATTGCCTGAGTTCAGGGGTTTGAAACCAGCCTGGGGAACTTGGTGAGACCTTGTCTCTACAATAAACCAAAAAATTAGCCAGGCGTGGTGGTGTGGTGCCTGTAGCTCCAGCAATTTGGAAGGCTAAGGCGGAAGGATTGCCTGAGCCCAGCAGGTCAAGGCTGTGGTGGCCATGAGCGTGCCACTGCACTCCAGCCTGGGTGACAGAATGAGACACCACCTCAAAAAAAAAAAAAAAAATAGTGAGTACACACTCAAAGTAGCAATATATAAACAACATAAAATAATATGACCAAGTTAGATTTAATCCAAGGATATAAAATAGAGATTAAAGAAGAAGAAACATGCAATAATAAGAATAGGTACAGAAAAAACTTTTACACATTTAGCAGCAATTAAGGATGAAAAAATGTATAGCGTGCAAGTAATAGGAAATAATTTATTTACCCAACAAAAGGCACCACCAACAACCTATATTATACACAATGAAATAAAATATAAGCATTCTTTTTAAAATCCGAAGCCAAATCATTATCTCTGATATCACTCTATTTTATATTTTATTGATTTTTGTAGATGATAGTCCTTTTTGGATCTTTTTCTACTAAGTTTTTGAATAAAGCAGGCTAAATTGTCCTTTAATAGCTTCCTCAAGAAAGACTCATGTGAATAATATTCCCTATTCTCTCCAGAGTTCAAAATGTTCTGTCTGAAGCCTTTATTACTGGCTATATTGAGCTGGTAGGGATGTAAGATTCTTGGTTTATGATGTTTTTAATCTCTCTTCCCCCAATCCCCAGCCAGTACCATCTAGGTATTTCTGTCTTATCTTTTGGTGTTGTCTGCTGCAATGAAGAAATCTGATCTTAGTGATCTTAGTTTCTTTATAAGTGATTTTATTTTTATTTTTTTGGCCTGGATACCTAAAGAATTCTCTCTTTATCTTTAAAGACCGATAATTTTTACTAGTGTATTTCTTGGTTGAGACTAATTTGGGTCATTACTTTTTTCTATAAACTGAATACCCTTTTAGTGGTCTTTTACTTTTTTAGGATCACTGTCTTGAATTATATTTTTAAGCTTTTTTTTTCTATTTCTTTTTTTAAAAAGACCTCAGCTATCTGCATATTAGATCTCCCTTGCTTACCATGTCTCTCTCTAATGTTTAAATAGTTTTCTATTTGTTTCCATTTCTTTTTTTTTTTTTTTTTTGAGTCAGAGTCTCACTCTGTCGCCCAGACTGGAGGGCAGTGGCCGCTCCTGGCCACCGCAGCCTCGACCCGCTGGGCTCCAGCGATCCTTCCGCCTCAGCCTTCCAAGTAGCCGGAATTACAGGCTTGCGCTACCACGCCCGGCTGATTTTTTGATTTATTGTAGAGATGAGGTCTCGCTGCCCAGGCGGGTCTCGAACCCGCGGGCTCAGGCAATCCCCTCACCTCAGCCTCCCAAAGGCGCGGGATGACAGGCTGAGCCACCAAGCCCGGCTTGTTTCCATTTCTTACTTGTGTTCTGTCTTCTCTTACTTACCATGTTTTCCTCAGTGCAATTCTTATTACTCAGTTTTCTTTGCTGAAACGATTTTTTTTTTCCTGTTTCCAAAAACTTCTGCCAGTTCTCATTTTGTATCCTATTTGGTCTTCATCCCCTGTCATATGGTAGTATTTTTCTTGAGTTCACATATTTCTTCATGGTGAAATGTTAGCTTATGAATTGTTATATTTAAATTAAATATTTTATTTTGGAAGAGTTCTATGCTTACAGAAAAGCTGTACAGAGAGTTAGTGTACGCCCTATACCCAGTTTTCCTATTGTTATCATCTTCTTACTATCATATACATATCACAGTTAATGAACAAATATTGATGCATTATCATTACGTAAACTCAACACATCATTCAGCTTCATTAGTTTTTTCCTACTACTTTTGTTTTTCTGTCTTAGGATCCCATCCAGGCTATCATACTACATTTAGCGACATGACAATGTGTCATGGCTCCACTGAGTTTTTCACTGCGACAGTTAGTTTTCTGTGTCAGTTTGGCTGGGTATCCCATTATCTGACCAACAACTCATCTTGGTGTTGCTATGAAGGTATTGTTTAGATTTGGTTAACACATGTTTTGGATTTTAGCCATTCTAATATGGCCCAGTGTAGTGGTATCTCATTGTTTCAATTTGCATTTCCCTTATGATAAATGATGTTGAGCATCTTTTCACATACTTCTTTTCCATTTATATATTTTCTTTGATGAGGGGTCTATTCATATCTTTTATCCATTTTATGGAGTTGTTTCTTTTCTTATTGTTGAGTTTTGAGTTCATAGTACATCTGGATATACATCTTTTATCAGATATGTAAGCTGCAAATGTTTTCTCCAATCAGAGTCTTATCTTCTAATTCTTTTAACAGTGTTTATGTGTAGTAATGAATTTTAACAAAGTTCAGCTTTTTTTTTTTTTACTGTTATGGATTATATTTTTGTATGTTGTGTCTGAAAACTCATTACCAAATCCAAGCTCATTCATATTTTCTTGTAGATGTTTTATAGCTTTGCATTTCTTATTTACGTCTATGATCCATTTTGTGTTAATTTTTATGTAAGGTGTAAAGTCTATGTTGAAGTTCATTTCTATTTTTATTTTTGTAATTGATATTCAGTTGTTCCAGCACCATTTGATGAAAAGACCATCTTGTTGATGTTGCCTTTGCATCTTTGTCAAAAATCAGTTGACTATTATGTGAGTCTATATCTGGGTCCTTTATTCTGTTTCATTAATATATGTGGTTATGCTTTCACCAATACCATGTTGCCTTAATGCTGTAGCTTTACATTAATAATTGAAAATGGGTAATGTGAATTGTCCAACTTTCTTTTTTTTTAAATTGGTTATTCTACTACTTCTACATTTCATATAAATTTTAGAATCTGTTAATATCTGCAAGAAGAACCAGCTTTGAATTTGATTGGGATTGCATTGAATTTAGAAATCAAATTGGGAAGAATTAATATTTTAATAACAAATCTTCCAATCTATGAAAATGAATTCTCTCTCCATTTATTTAGATCTTTGATTTCTTTTATCATTGTGTTATAGTTTTTCATGTACATTCTCTATGTATATTTTGCTAGATCTATATAAAAATGCTTCATTTGAAAGTTCTTTATAAAGGTTTATTAACATTTTTAACAGTTTTTAATTTTTTAGCAGTTTCTATCATTTTTGTTTTAAAGATTTAACTTATTTCAAAAGTAGTCACGTAAGCCAACCAGACATGCAAAAAGGTTTTATGATGAATTTCTCAAATCTTAATATCTATCTTCTTTCTTGGGATGACACTAGCATTATTATAATAGTACTGTTTTCCTATTCTTACTGAAATTAGCTTTTTTTAGGATTAGTGACTATTAGAAAAGCTTGATTTGTATAACTGCTAATGTGAGATAGAAATATGCTACTTTAAATGTTTTAAAAGCAATCTTCAGTCTCCAACTAAACTTTTTACTCTAATTTTTATTTTAATGTTATTTACATAATATATATTAATTTTAACCCCGAAATTCTTCTGTATCACCAAAATATATGTTTTCTTTATTCTTGGGCACTTTATATTATCTGATTTAGAGAGCTTCCCTGAACTGAATTTCCTGCATGAAATGCCTGTGAAGTGAATGTGGAAGTGTCTTCCTATGAATGTGGGCCTCAATGCCCTTTACTCTCAAACTTGTCAAATACTCAGATTCCAGCAATTTGTCAAAATTACTCTTTTGGTATTTATACCATCTATGACATCTAGTGGCTTCTGCTGTGTAGGTTAGCATACCTCAGGAACTATATCCCTCTGGATGTACCTGGCTCACCAAATTTCAGGATGGTGATTTGCTCTGCAACCTCAGTTCTCTGGTGGGTTCAAGAAAAGCCCTTGATTTTTAGTTTCTCTACTTACTTTCTTGTTATAGATACTGGAATAATGCAGTCTTATGCGTTACATCTCAGAGCTGAAACCGAAGCCTGATTTGTCCTTTCTATCTGCTCCATTTTCCTGATGAGTTTTCATCATGTATAAGATGAGTGTGATGTTCATTACCCCCGCCCCCTTTTTGATAATATCTTACAAAACCCATTTTTGTTGTTCTCAAAGTTGAGTTGGATTTTCTTAGACTTCTAGTGTCAGTCCTGGAGCTGACAAGTTTCTTCACATGCTGGCTCAAAGCCAACTATCATCTAGGGCTCTTGCCCTGCCAGACTGCTGACTCACTTTTAAAGCATTTTCTGAGATTTGCCTGTCTGTGGTTTCCCTGGGCACTGTCTGCAACTTCTTTTTCTACTTCCTACAAAATTAGAGTTGTGTTGCTTCTTAAACAGTTTTGTCACCAGGGCTTTCTTTGCCTACGAGAATATTTGCTAAATTACTACTAAGCAGCCACCTACCTCCTAACCCGACATCTCATCTTTGCTTGTTACACTATTAAAACTTTTTGTGATCTGCCTTGGATTTTGATATAATTACACGTGTTTTAGAGATGGTTGGGTTTTTCTGAGTCTAATTTCTCTAAAAATGAAAGAGAATGAGAAGGGGGTACTTATTTTTTTTTTTTTAAATTTCTTGGAGTAGAAACAGGAGGATTCAAAATTACTGCCATATTCCTAAGTTGTTTATTTAAAACTTCACAAATCTGACATTATTTTAAATTTTATACAATAAGTATTTGTTTACATTTACCAATATATTTACCAGTTTATGTACTTATTATCAAAAAACCTATAACAAGCATTATACTATACTTAATATTGAAATATTGAGCATTGACCTGGTGCGGTGGCTCGAGTCTGTAATCCCAGCACTTTGGGAGGCCGAGGTGAGAGGATCGCCTGAGTCCATGGGTTTGAGAACAGCCTGGGCAATGTGGTGATACCTCATCTCTAAAATAAATCAAAAGATTAGACGGACATGGTAGCGCGAGCCTATAGTTCCACCTTCTGGGAAGGCTGAGGTAGAAGGATCTCCTGAGCCCATCAGGTCGATGCTGGGGTGGCATGAGCATGCCACTGCACTCCAGCCTGGGTGATGGAGTGAGACTCCAACTCAAAAAAAAAAAAAAAAGAAAGAATATTGAGCACATGCTCCCTTAGTTCTGAAACATAACAAGGAGATCCATCTCCTTGTATCACCAGTTTCATCCAACATTGTTCTTGGATATCTTAGTCAGTGAAATAAAGCAGTAGAAATGTAGAAAATAAATAAATAACTAAAAGATACAAACAATAGAAAGATACAAGGAAAGCTATAATAATTCACAGATCACATAATGCCATACATAGAACATTCAAAAGAATCCATAAATAATTAGAATTAATAAAGACATTTTGAAAGGTTGCTAGATAAAAGTCAATATAAAAAGGTCAATTTTCAGAGCAGCACTTTTTGTAAAAGCCAAAAAATGGCAAATACACAAATGCCCTTTTACTATAGAATAGATTGATAAATGGTGGTATAGAATGAATAAATTGTGAGATTCTATGCAGCACTGAGATTGTCACCTACAATAATGAAAGAAGCTAGATAGCAAAGATGCACTTTATGATTTATTTATATAGATAGAAAACCAGGTGAAATTAATCTGTGCTGTTTTAAGTCAGACGGTGGTAATCCTTGGATAAAGTGGGTTAGGGTAAATGATAGGAAGGATGGCCTCTGGGATATGTATAATATTCTGTATCTCTGTGCTATTTGCATCAGTTTTCTTTAGTTTGTAAAAATTCATTGAGCTTATGCTTATGATTTTTATACTTTTACTATGCTTATTATTCTTTATTCAAATTTCAAAAAAAAATCTCTTGGTAGTAATTTATACTATATCTATGTTATTTGAAGCAGATGGGCTCCTCTGATGTATTTCCAAGAGCTGTGGGCTCCTCTCTCCATGTATTGTTTATTCTAGCTCTTTGGAAAAAAGAACAAAATAAACTAGTGGTTTCTAAACTTGATTGTGAATCAGAAAAACCTTGGAGAGTTTTAATAAAATATAGCTTTACACTCTTGAGTACAACTAGGGGGAATCTATAATTTTAAAAAATTCTCCAAGTAAATTCATACACAGGTTTATCAACCTTAGAGTAAAATAATTTAGAGTCCCAGAGGGATTCATCAAACATAATGTTAATTTATAATTACATGGGGAGTGCAAGTCAGTTTGATAAAATTCTGACCTTGTTTTTTCATGCCTTTGTGCTGATTGGACTCAATAGAATCTATGTTAAATATACAAAACTTAGCTCGTTTTAATAGCACCATCCTAATAACTCAGAACCTTCTTTTAGAAAAGTTGTCAAATTACAATAAAATTAAATTGCCAATCTCTTCAAACCATGGTTCCTATGCCTGTAATTGGAGAATGGTAACTATCTCATGCAGTTGTTTTAAGGCTTAAATGAATAAAAGATAGCAAAACATTTAGCATATTATGATGTCTGGCACATCGAAAATTTGTTGAATGAGTTTTAAGGATCTCCATAAAAGTAAAAATGTCATTTTGCAGTTAATTTGGAACTCTGCATTTTGATAATAGTGAAATTGGAATACCAAGTTGATACAACTGCCCACTGGCATTAGGGATATTTTGGAACTCTTTATTCCAGCTCTGGTCTCTTCAAGTTCCTAGTTTCAATTATCACTGTCCTTTGTAATATTACTGGCCAGTGTTAGGGGAGAATCCAGAATACGTGATCATGAGCAAACCAATCTCTTCAAGTGCAAAATTAAATCTCTCTACTTTTTCTTAGCATCATGATTTAACCAATGAGCCAATCAACCACAGGGAATTGAACAACCACCATGTAATTGGTATGAAATGCTCCACTAACTCAGAAGACCAATTTGGTCACATCTCCTTAATTTTTCAATTAATCACTTCAGTACCCCACTTCCTTATTTATCAGGAAGCCTAGAATTTCCTCCCTCTTGGGGTTTCCCCTTGCCCTTAATTTGTACAAAAACTTCAGCATCTCACACAGCCTCAACGCAGTTCATATTTTTGCACCAACAAGAGAGAATCCTGGACATTACTAGTCTACTGCCATGACATCTATTGCCACATGGTGTGGTTTTTAAGTTTAGTCCTGCTCTGTTGGAGAATTAGTGTGAATTGACTGATGTGCTGAGGCCTGGATGACCCAAATACTTGCAGAGGTTACTCTGCTTCTTTGAGGGTAGACAATCCCTTAGTGCTAAGCTTGGCTAAGAGTGTCCCAAATTATTCAATTTTTTTGTGTTCATATGTTTTGGCTCCATTATAAGCTATTTCCTGTTGTTCCAAGTAGTTCGAGAAATGCTGGCACAGGATCATTTTACAGATCCAAAACCACTGTCCTCTTTTCTTACACAGTGGTGAACTCTAACTCCAGAATGCCTAATATCTCTTTTCCTTTGATGACAACTACTTGTTTAGCTTTCTAAAAGAAGCAAAATTCTGTCACTTTAGGGGTTCATCTTTATACTTTTTTTACTCAACCTCTCACAGCCATGGAATTCAAAGAAGATAAGTGTGTCTTTTTGCCTCACTTTGTGCTCTAAGACTGGAACATATGCTCATTTTCTCCTCTGAATCTCTTTCTTCTTAAAATGAAAGACAATGGGAATATTTTCCTCCTCCCAGGTAAACCGTGTTATCTACCCAGAGGATAGTGTCTTTGCTTCCTATATGATATACATAGAATATAAGTCTCTGTCATCAGAGCACTTTTATCTTGGATTTTTGGTTTACATTACACTGTCTATGGGAGACCATCAACATTACAGTTAGATTGAGCATTGCCAGGTTTAGGGCAGTGGTTCCCAAAGAGTGGTCTTCAGACCAGTATTATTGATATTACCTTTGAAATTACACTGGAATTAACTTTTTAGAAATAGCTGAACCCCATTCAAGATCTACTGAATGAGAAAAGTTTGAGGGTAGATTTCAGTCATCTGTTTCATCAAGCCCTCTGAGTGATTGTGATTAAAGCTAAAGTTTAGGACCACTAGTCTAGGCAGAAACGTACTTTCTAAGTGATTCTCCAGTAGGAGGTCTTATCGTTGTCTTCTGAGTGTCAACAATTCTTTAAACATGAACGCACACATAAGTCTTGTGCAGAAAACAGTGTGGCATAAGCAGGATTTTTTTTGGATCCTTTAAAAGCTATTCCTATTGGTGGTTCTGAATAGAAAGCTCCTGCAGTGCCCTATCTGAATTATATAGTAGGCACTAAGGAGACTCCAGGGACTTACTACCGTGTTGCTCCTTAGATCCTGACATCTATAGGCAGTCTTCCTTCTTTTCTGTTTCCAGCATATTCCTATGTTTGTGTTTATAATGTCTGTGATTTGTTTATTGGAAGAGGGCAGACCTTGGAAAAATGGCAGAACTGAGAGTCCTGATTCTCTTTATAACCAGATTATTATAAGCTTGTGGTGGAGTTTTATGTCTTTTCTTACCCTAGATACATTTTTGTTAACGGAAATTGTGGTATTAGAAATGGGTGTTTTTAATCCATGTTGAGATAACCTGAATTTGGATACAGTGTGTAGTTTTATTGGGCAATGACAATCGTAACTTTTTCAAAACCGTGCTACTTCTGGTCCATGATCTGTTGTCCAAGGATACATTGCCCCTCAGGAAATGTATTGTGAGTGCAGAAGGGCATTATAAAGAAACAGTGACAGTAGCAGCATTTTATTTCATCTGGATGACAAGCTCATGGCGAGACTACACACCATATGTACCTATCTACCTAACACAAAAATAGGATGTTAATAGGAGACTACTTGCAACTGATCAGGGCTAAAAAGGAATATATGTAATCAGAGTTCAGTTAGTGTGTTATAGTTTCGTGAGTAATTATTTAAATTCGGAGAAATATTTTCATAAAATTTTATTAGATAATGTAAATACATATTCATTTTAAAAGTGCTTGCGAACATGTCTTGTTCATATCACTTACCAACAACTTTTCTTATTTCTTCAATCTTTTTCCTGCATTCTTAGAAAGGGCATTGCTGTTCTTTTTTTTCTTTCTTCTGTGTTTAATACTTTCTTAAGTGTTTCTTGTAGAGCTGGTTCGGAGGCGGTGTAAAATCTTAGGGACTGAATATCTGGGAAGGATTTTAATTCTTATTTCTTAAATGCACATTTATTCTTCCATTACTTATACGATTTAAGTTAATCAAGCAGGTTGTGGGTTCATATCATAAATTCTATTGTAATACTATAATGCACTTAACCCTAATTGTTACTACAAGAACTTGTGTAAGTGCTACACTTCCTAGTAACTTGTCCTTTTGTTGTTAATTATCATAATGCAATGCATGCTTTAAAAAAACCACATCGACTTACAAAGATATACAAACAAAATGTTTTTAAAGTGCTATCTAGAATGTCCTGAATTAAAAAGAAGGACCTTCATTTAATTAGGATTAATTTCTTCCTTTCTCTTTCATGTCAATGTACTATTTTAAATCTGTCAAATACACAATTATAAACCTTGTTATTTTTAACTATAAAAATTACTAATTATCTTTACGTGATTCTCAAGAATTTATTTCTCTGTTTATCTGTCACATTTTTAGGTCACTGTGAGACATCTAAAAAATTAAAATTTAGCATTCATACATTGATATTATTTACAACTTAAAAAAATTTAATGTGCATTTTTTCACTTTGTCAGGATATTTAAAAATATAATTTTGTTTGAGTTTAAACAAATGCAGTGCCTTTAAGTGATGCAGGAAGAAATATAATGAACAGTAATACTGAGTTTTGCTAAAGCTTGCTTGGTATTCTAGTCAGTGGTCTCCAAGACCATTCGATGATTTTCTATAAGGACTCACATACTTAGAAAAGCTGAGAGTGTGACTTTTGACAGATAATGGCCCAAGGCTGCACTGTAAGTCACATTGCTAGTTAAGGCCTCCAGGTAAGAAAAGACACCCTGGGGGATAGTCCAAGGGCATAGAGGTTACCCTCCAGGAACTGGGCAAGGGACAAACCATTCAGGGTTTAGTCAACCCAGACGTGCTGATTTTTTGTTGCCCATATATTCTTCTTATAACGTAAACAATTAATAATGACTATAAACATTCTTTTGCAAGTTGTTTGCATGAATCGTTTCCAATTCTTTTCTTTGGAATTCTTATAAGCTTATAAGCTGATAAAATAGTCTGGACAATGAATAGTGATTTCCAGCATGAAAAGTCTCTGATTTACTTTAATTTTTATGTACATAAAATTTTTCAACACTTTTCAACCTAAAAAATTAGAATAGAACTTGTTTTGAACCTGGTTTATTCTAGCAAATGTTGATACTCACCAATGGATACATGAGCTAATTTTTAAAGTCTCCTTCATCTAATCAAAATTGCATTTCCCATATAATGCATATATAATTTTATATGCATTGATCTTTATCAAAATATTAAAATTTTAATATAATCAAATATTAGTAGTATAATGCTCATAATTACATTTATAATTCCAGAATATTTTTAACCCATCGTATTTTGTGGTTTTATAAAATAATAAAATAAATTTCAATTATAGATAAACAGGATAGAATCATTAATGAAATATTTTCAGGCATAAAGTTATAAGGGTTACATTTTGTGTTGAAAGTGCAATGGAAATATGAATGCAAGAATAAAAACGAACAATTAAAATATTTGTTTTAGGAGTTTGTTTATGTACTTTTTAAATGGATGACCATGGGTATTAAATTGTGATGCTTTTTAGAGTCTATTAGATATGCTTGAAAGAGGTATATAACATTTTTAAAAAATATAAATATTTGTACTATACGTGACTGTGCTACATGTTTAGGCATTATCAACCAAGTGCTCCAAGATTATCATTTTAGGAACGTTTGCATCAGTAGATGATCTTGGAAAGACAGAGCAGTGATTCCCTTTGTAGAAAATTTACTTACATTTCCAATGTTAAAAATAAAGACACTTCTCTCTTTTCCTCATTGAGATTTGCTTATATTCCAGGGAAAAGGAAATAATGCATCTCTCCAGAGGTGAGAATTGACAACTTTTTGCACAGTTCCTTATAAAATCAGAGACTTCTGGTCTCAGAATTTTTCTCATGTTCCATTGTGTATGCAGGCAATACCTGGTCCTCATCACATGGCCCTCTGGAAAACTAGTGCCTGGGGGAAACCAGTGCCAACATGTTGTTATTACTGAAAGTAATAACTGTCTAAATCCATTTGGACTCCTTGCTTTCCTACTGACTGAATTTGTGGAAGTGTGGCAAGCCAACCTTGCAGCTGCTACTATGGTGCTGCTTAGTCACTGGTTGACAATAATGCATTTTTCCAAATATTTAAACATATGAAACAATTTAAATGTGAACTTAAAAGTCTAAAACAAAGCAAAGACTTTTTTCTGTATACTTAACTCCTATAATAGTGGCTAGCTGATATGCACCAAAATATATTTGTTCAAAGAACAAATAGAATAATAAATGATTAAATTAGTTAATATAGAATTTTCCAATTCATTTTTGCCCACAAACTGTTCTGGATTGGGTAGCATTTTAAATATATTGATTATATATAAGGAGAAGAGGAAATTTAAGAATGCGGTTCCATTCATTTATTCATTCTTTTAAAGTTTATTAAATACTTGTTCATGTTGATCATTTACTAGATACTAGAAAACAGAAGTGAATAAGAAACAGTCCTTTTCCTCAGGAAAGGCTAGTGGAAAATGTATAAATATAATGAAATATTATAATTCTTAAAGTAGGGGAATATGCAAAACATCAGTTGACTTCGAAGGGTATAATGCTTAATTTACCTGAGGGACGAAGGGAAACTTCCTGAAAGAGGTAATGTTTTTAGTTGACTTTTGAATTAGAGATAGAAGTTTGTCAGGATGTGCATGCTGGCAAGAGGGACTCAAAGGGAGGGACATTTCAGGATATTAGTAGAGATGGGGCATATTGTTGTATAATTTAATTCTAAATGAATGAATAATCTTCAGTATATTAAAAATAACTATGACAATGGCAATAATAACCAAGATATGATAAGAATTGATTTAAAATCTGCAACTTTCAAAAGATTTTTTTTTTTTTTTGGATAATCTTTTTTTTGTTAAACCATTGAAGAGGTCTACTTCCAAGATTTGGGCTTGACAGCGAATATTTCCCAAACTGGGTGTATTAATGGCATTTCAAATGTTACTTTTTGCCTCTTGAGAATTCCTGCAGGGGAACTTAAGCTTCTTTGGAAAATTTGAGTTAACAAGCAGCCAGCTAAGTGAAATACACTCTAAATCAAAGGCAGACACTTTGGAAAGGCCAAAACGAATGAGTAGCTGTAAGCTAAAGACTGTAATACCTGGAATTCCACTCGTATGGTTATATTTGGCTTTTTGAACTGTGATTAATCAGACTTTACAACCTCCCCCCCACCCAAATTATTTCAGAATTGAAGACCCTGGAGACGTGAAATCTTACCTTAGCCAATTTCTTGGTGTGGAGTGGATTTTGTTAGAATGCCATTTTTTGTAACATTTTTCAAGGACTCAATAATGCTATTCTACCTAACATTTAGTTGTGAATTTCTGCAAAGACTTTAAGGTTACTGATTTTTTTTTTTGAACATATGAGTTTAACACAATAGTTATGATGCATTCTGGCAATCTGACCTTTTAAAAACTGCCATTTCATTATGTTTCAGATATGTAAGTGACGTGCTCTTTAATACCATTTGCCCAAGGGAGAACTCGCAATGAAGATAAGAGCCAGCTAGAGCTCATGTCCTTTGAATCGCTGACGTTTTCTTTTCCAGATAAACTATATCTGTCAATAGAGGAGAGACATTCTAGTTCCTGGCACCTGATACAATTACCATGCTGTCATACAGGAAAGAGGCAAAAGTAAACCACTGAAGGTACTTGAGAAGATAATTCAGATCTTGTTTAATTTTGTTCCTTTGCTGTGGCTCCCTGAAATGTCTTTTGACAGACATATTCACACAAGTCTCCTCCATCTTTGACCCACCCAAGGCCCATATTGTCTACATGGTATATTTTGGCTCTGAATCCTGTCAAATTCATACATATTTTATGTTTGTGTATGTTGTCTTTACAATTAAGTCATAAGCCTTCTGAGGGAAAGGACTCTGCCTTCTACCTTTTGTTTCTCTGGTCCTTAATATAATTTTCAGCATAAAATAGGTATTCCATAAGTTAGATTAGGTTAAGCTTAGTTGAGTTGGCTTATCCTCTATAAAAACGCATGGGAGCAGCAGCACTGTGGGAGTATCAGTAACCAGAGGATGCTGATGACTGACCGTGCTGCTTGAATTCCTCTCTACTTTTTCCTCCCTCCCGTTCTTCCCTCAGTGTAACTACACACTGTGCTTTGTTTCTTTATTTTACTGTGTAACCCACGGCCATACTCTGGGTCAGAAGGTAATATCTTCTTTTTCTTCAGATAAGTTTAAAAGTGAGGACAAATATATAATATTAACATTTATTCAGGTTACACAAGGCAAATCAGATGCATTTAAGAATGCCAGATAAGGAGGGCTATATCAGTAAAGCATGACTATTAATAATGGAAATTATGTCCCAAGTGCCAAAGTATAAAATATATCTGTAAGCCTGCAATAGAAAAAAAAAGAAGAACTTAAATTGGAAGTAGGAATAAAGATAATTAGTGATTAGATAGGAAAAGGTGGGAAAGATGTTGGTGAGAAGGTATCCAGGAAGCATTTATACTTGACAATGGGAAATTCCAGGTTGAATTCAACACAAGATCCTCCACTTGCAGAGCTCTAGGGTAAAGATAACTCAAGTAGATAATTATAGCTGTTTTAGTTCTTGGAATATGCCCTCTAAGAAAGCAATCTCTGAGAATACCAAATGCAAGTAACTAAATTTAGACTCCTAATATAGGGCAGTGTATTAGTTAAGTTTGGCTAATAGCTATAACAAATAGACTCTAGTATGTATAGTGGCTCTACTCAAAAGAGATTTATTTCTTGCTAGGAGTACTGGATGTTTGATACAAGTTGGCATGGTGACCTTCCTCCAGGTAGTTATCCAGGGACCTGGTTGGTGGAGGCCCTGGCATCTTTAATATGTAGCCTCCAAAATCATTGTGGGGATGGTAGAGTCATCTCTATTAAAGCCAGCCATAAGGGAAAAAAGGCAGAGGGAAGCACATATGGAAGGTTTTGGGGGCCAGGTCTTGAAATGGTACACATGATTTCAAATGACATTTATTCCATTGGCTAGAACTTAGTAAATATGATTCAGTTCAGCTGGTAGAAATATAAAGGGCTAGAAGAGTCATGAGAAGTGATGGGGGAGGAGTGCTTGCTCAGGAAAAGAATGAGAACCTGGGAAACTTCTCAGTTTTTCTTAGCTGTGGTATTTTTTACCTGTGCCATGGTGTATGTTGGAATGCATGTGTAATTATGTCAGGTAAGCATACATAAATGCATCTTTTGAGAGTCACTGAGCCTGAGCCACATGAACTATGCAAAGTGCCTTCCCATGATTTATTAAGATTGTTGTTTTGGCTTAAAGTTAATTTTTCTTTACTGTTAAAAAAAGCTTTGTTCCCAGAGTTTCAGTAACTGAGGTATTCTTGTTTATGGTGGCACCTTAGTAGTACAATTCACATTTGATAACTTTTTAAAATTTTAAAATTAAAAAAATTTATTGAAATTCATACAAGGTGATTTTTAAAATATTTTTGAGAATGTTTATGCAGAACATGAATAATATAGTGCTGTATTCATCAAATTTTGCATTGCACAGTCTATAAAATAGAAAAGTCTTCCAGAGACTTTCTGAAACTTTAATGAATTTGTACATTCAGTAATTTTTTACTTTGTTGTGTATGTTGGCACAATTATCAAAAATTACTCCACCGGAACAGCTGTAGGTAATAACATTAACATAACCTGTTAATGAATTAGTCTATACTGTTCTGAAGTGCTCTTTCTTTGTTTAAATTGTTCCCTTAACATTATGAGGAAACCATGCTAAAATTATTTTGACCTAGGTCAGTTACAAATGTTTGTGTAAGTTGATTTAGAAACATAAACCTTGAAAATGTGATAGGAGTTGTGTTAAGAATGGAGAAAAGAAATTGCAAACCACATAGCAGGTGCTAAAAAATATTTGTTGGCAACTAAATGAAAACATACAAAGATTCTGTCACCTCTCTTTTAACCTAATTTGTCACTTATCACCTGAGTAACTAATCACTTATTAAAACTCCTGAATATTAAGGGCTTTATCCCTGATTAGTGCTGGCATGATGCTCAAACTTGCTGAGCCATAGACGCAGTATAGGCTGTGATTAGACTGGTTTAATTAAGAGTCATTTCTGAATCAAGATAAATTGTCTAAAAGCAGATATTTATTTTTAATCATATATTTAGTTTATTAGTTTTTTTCTTAAATATAGTCTTTCCCTTACATGTATTATAGTGGGCAAGCTTATGGTATATCAAGCAGAATAAGTGGAAGTGTTATAAAATGTGTTTCTGAACTAGAAAATTCCCAGACTTACATCAGTTCTCAGAAAAAAAGTAGAATGAAATTTTATACATAGACATTTTTCTTGAAATTATAGAGGCCTGGCTTAAATCATTGGCTATACTGTCAACTCTTAATTATTTCTTTTTACAGGTTATTCCAGATAACCTGAAGCCTTTGCTTGTACAAAAATCACTTTACTGTGACTTAGAATGAAGATGTCTTTATTATTATCAAAAATAAATATATTGAGCATCTACTTTGTATCAACCAATTCAATTAAACAATTTAATTTGATTCAATTCAGCAAAGGTATATGATTGCACTACACGAGAAGGAACTGTATCACTTCTGGTAATATTCATACCGAATTAACTTAAAAGCTATGTTTATAATTTAGTGAGAGTTTTGACCCTGTAAAATATTATGATTAAGAAAACTCATCAGCCTGATTGACATACATCATATCTAGTGGGAAGCTACTTGATTGGCATCTAAAAAACACTAGTGTTGATACTAGTGGCATAAAATGGCATAAAAGCAACCCAGGTCAAAACATAATAGCTATATTTTATATTTCTCATTCTATTCATTCTTGAGTTAGGAACATAGCGATATTCAGCAAGAGATGCAAGTTTTGTAAGAAACACGCATGAACACACTCGTTTTAGCCCGTTTATGTTGTACCTTGAGCTCCCCCTCCTGAACTGGCTTTGATAGTTGGGAAATGAGATTGGAAAAATTAGCCTTCAGAGCAACAAGGAACAGAGAGCAGTGACCTGCCCATATAGCAGGGGAAAACGAGTTGGGAAGTCTGTGAACAATTCAAAGTGTCTTTGGGGAAGGAATTAAAAAGAAATTTCTTGGTGTATACCCCCCCTCTCTTTTAGCCTTCCAGCCTCCGAAGTCTCATCTTTCCCAGTGCTCTTGGGCTTAACTGTTACCCATGAGGAAGTCCCATGTAGTCATCACCTTCTAGCAAGGAATTCAACCGTTTAAAACTTACTCTTTCTATTGGGTATTGCAGGAAATAACTACCTCTGTTCAGTCTGGCAGGATCTCCTAGAGGTCTATTACTTGGCTCCACTTAACATCAAAAACAATGAGAACAAAATATTACAGGGTATTACAGGCTTTTTCCCCCCACCAGGGTGTGGTCTGTAATGTCCACAAAGTGTCCAGTGGAGGAGCAGAGCCCTAGCAGTGGGTGAGCTTGAATCTACAGCCTCCATTCCTCCTGCATGTAACAGACACGTTGCCAAAGCCATGGTGACTGGTTTCCACTCTAGGTCCTAAAGAAACTTGATCCTGTCCTTAGAACTCTAGTATGTAGCCTTAGAGTCCCCAAATCCTTTGTCTCTCCCTGAATTGAACTTGATTTCTGGCCCTTCCCTTCCCTGACTATCTCTGCTATTCAGATGTCAGTGTCCCCAAACAATGACTGACACATGATTCTACCACTTTTGTATCAATATTTAGCTCAGTCTACAATATTTTCTTGTATCATCTTGGACTTTATACTTAGGACTAGAGGCCTTTCTGCACAGTTATTTCATTCTTAGTCTCAGTCTTACACTCATCTCTGCTTTTTCTCATCTCCTTGACAGGACATCCCCACATGCTTTGTGCCCAAGTCTGCTTCATTTATGATTGTTGTACAAGGTCTGCCTTTCCTTCAGCTCATACCCTTACACAATTTAGGAGGGTAGTTTTAAAGCAGTGAACTTTAGGAAGAGGTGCTTTGTTGATATGCAAACAAAGCAAAATGAACAAAACCCAAACGTGAAGATACAGGCAAACCAAGGGCAAATCATGTATCCTTAGCATCCTATTGACTTTTAAAAATTTACAAAATATAAATATATTCAGTTTTTACCATATGAGCAACTCTAAATCGGCTTTCTGAGAAAAAGTTTGTCTTGACTTATGCTCTTTAATTCTTTCATTCAAATAGCTTATTTTCTTACAGGGAAAAGATGACTTCCACTTGGGCGGGAAGTCAAGTCAAATTATTTACTTCTTTTTTTTTTTTTTTTTTTTTTTCTTTTTTTTTTTTTTGAGTTGGAGTCTCACTCTGTCGCCCAGGCTGGAGTGCAGTGGCCGCTCCCGGCCACCGCAGCCTCGACCTGCTGGGCTCCGGTGATCCTTCCACCTCAGCCTTCCAAGTAGCTGGAATTACAGGCATGCGCTACCACGCCCGGCTGATTTTTTGATTTATTGTAGAGATGAGGTCTCGCTGCCCAGGCGGGTCTCGAACCCGCGGGCTCAGGCAATATTTACTTCTTTTAAATTAATTGATCTTCCCTTTTACAGGAACTTTAGGCTTACAGAAAAGTTGAGCAGAAAGTTTCCCGGACTCTTTCTTTTCCATTCAGTTTAACATCTTGCATTGGTGTGGTATATTTGTTATTGCTGATGAATCATTATCAAAGCATTATTTTTAACTAAAGTTTATTGTTTACATTAGGATTTACGCTTTGTGTTGTACAGTGCCATGGGTTTTAATAAATGCGTAATGTCACATCCACATTCACTGCCCTAAAAAAATCCTGTGTTTCACTTATTCATCTTTCCAGTCCTTCTGCCAAGTCCCTAGAGATCACTAATCTTTTTACTTGCTCTATAACTTTGTCTTTTCCTTATCATATAGTTGGAATCATATGGCATTAGTCTTTGCAGCCTGTTATTTTTCACTTAGAAATAGGTATTTGAGGTTCTTCCATTTTTTTTGTGGTTTGATAGCTCATTTCTTTTTCTATTATTGAATAATATTGCATTGTATGGATGTAACACCATTTGCTTATTTAGTCACTTTTTGAAGGATATCTTGGTTGCTTCCAAGTTTTGGTAATTATAAATAAAGCAAATGTACACATCTATGTACAGGTTTTTGTGTGGTTCATACTTTTAAAAAATTTATAATTTTTATTTAGAGACAAGGTCTCACTCTGTCATTCAGGCTGGAGTTCAGTGGCACCATCACAGCTTAGCTCCTGGGCTCAAGTGATCCTCCCACTTCAGCCTCCCAAGCAGTTGGGACTGCAGGTGCTCATCACTACACCCGGCTAAGGTCATATGTGTTTGACTCATTTGGCTAAACACCAGGGAGAATGATTGCTGGATCATATGGTAAGACTCTATGTAGCTTTGTAAGAAACTGCCAGACCTTCTTCCAAAGTGGCTTTTTCATTCCCTCCAACAATGAATGAGAGTTCTTGTTGCTCTACTTCCTAACTACATTTTCATTATAATAATAGGTGTGACCAAAAAAAAAAATAATAGGTGTGTAATGGCATCTCATTGAGATTTTAATTTGTACTCCTTAATGAAATATTATAGTGAATATCTTTTTGTATACTTACTAATCATAAGTATGTATTCTTTTGTTGGTTCAGATATTTTGTTCAAATTGGGTTGTTTTCCTATTGCTGTTTTAAGAGCTCTTTTTATATTTTAGGTATAAGTCCTTTATCAGATAATATGCTTTGCAAATATTTTCTCCCATTCTGATACTTGCCTTTTAATTCTTTTAACAGTGTCTTTCACAGAGTAAAAAATTTTAATTTAAATGAAGTCTAACTTATTCATTTTTTTTTTTCACGGATCATGGTTTGGTGTTGAATCTAAAAACTCATTGTCAAATCATAGGTCACCTAGATTTCCTTTTATGTTATCTTAGATGAGTCTTATAGTTTTGTGTTTTATATGTTGGTCTAGGTTCCATTCTGATTACTTCTTTTTGTCAAAGTTCTAAGGTCTATATCAATATTTGTGAGATTATTTTTTGCTTGTTAATGTTCATTTGTTGAATAGACTTTTCCTCCTCTATTGAACTGTCTTTGCTCCTTTGTCAAAGATCAGTTGACTGTACTTGTGTAGATCTATTCCTGTGCTCTCTGTTTTGTTTCACTGATCTATTTGTTTATTCTTTTTACCATATTACAGTGTCTTGATTACTGTAGTTTTACAGCAAGTCTTGAAGTCAGTCTTACAACTTTGTTCTTCTCTTTCAATATTGGGTTGGCTGCCCTGGATTATTTGCATTTCATATAAACTTTAGAATCACTTTGTTGATATCCACAAAATGACTTGCTGGGATTTTGATTGAGATTGTGTTGCATCTATAGATCAAGTTGGGAAGATCTGACATCTTAACAATGTTCAGTTTCTCTACCCATGAACGTGCAATATCTTTCCATTTGTGTAGACTTGATTTCTTCATCAATGTTTTGTAGTTTTCCTCATGTAGCTCCTGTACATATTTTTTTTAGATTACCACTTAAGTATTTTTTGGTATTAATACAAATGATGTGTTTTTGAAATCACAAATTTTGATTATTCATTTTTGGCATATAGAACAGCAATTAACTTAGATTCTCCAATAACAATATGATAACTTTATTACCTACACATCTGGTTTCCAAAGAAATGTTTCTTTTATCTAATCAAAGCAAGAACATTTGTTATTCAAGGACTTAATGAGGACTAAAACCTAAATTGACCACTTAGGAGCTTTTTGCCAATTCTAGCTGAGGTAAGTGGGGAAGGAATAACCATCCATTTCTAGATTCTCTGCTCTGTGAATAAAAACTTTCTGTGTGCAAATTCAAGAAAGGAAACGATAGACTGTTCTTTGACCATAATCTACTCCAGTCAATTCCTCGCAACTTGCTTCTGTAATCACTCCTAAAAACCACTTGATTGGTGACAGTGCCACATTTCTGAATCAGCAATAAGAATGACTTTTAGAGACATTTGCACAGCTAAAGCGACAATTCTACTTTTGGAAACACTTCCAAGGATAAAGATCAACCAATTACAAATCATTCCCACTTCTGAAAGTTCATCAATTCCTGAACTTCAAGTTTTCCAAAGACTTCTCTAAAATCAGCAGTTTGTGTTCATCAGTGATACCATGCTGTCTTAGTCCATTCAGGTTGTTAAAACAAAATACACTAAACCATGTGGCTTTCAAATAACAGACATTTATTTCTCACAGTTCTGGAGGCTAAATGTCCCTGATCTAGATCCCTGCAGACTTAAAGTTTGGTGAGGGCTGCTATCTGATTCATAAGTGACTCCTCCTCACTGTGTCCTCACATGGTGAAATAGGCAAAAAAGCTCCCTTGGACCTCTTTTGTAAAGGCACAAATGCCATTCCTGAGGGTTCTACTAGTCAGTCTTCAAAGACCCCACTTAATACTACCACCATGGGAGTTACATTTCAACATATGCATTTGGGGAGACACAAACATTCAGATGCCCTACTGTTACAGATCTCTCTAGCTTATCAAGCAATCCATTGAGTTTTTTTATTCCCAATATCGAGAGGTAGCCTTTTCCTTTCAGAGTTTGTATTCCTGTTATCAACTAGGCCACCCAAGATAGCACCTATGGATTGCAGAATTTTAGAAACAGATAGAAACTCTCCACAGAGCTATGATTTTATTCTTCTCTTGGCATTTTTTTGTTAATGTTGTTGCTGATATGTATAGAATCTACCTACATAAATGTAGTTTCTGTATCTTTTGTAAAATAACTATTTAATTCATTGTTCGATAGCTAATGTGTTTTGTCTAAAAAAACTTTTATAAATTCCTCTTAAGTTTAGTGCTAAGTAAAATTGTCCCTCTTGAGAAAATGATATCTTTAAAGCTGTTATGAATTTTAAAATATTTAACATACTATATTTTATATTAAATTTTAATGCCTATTTCTTACTTTAAGATTATTTGCTTAGCCACAGATATCACATGACTTTCATTTATATTCTAGTTTTTCTGTCATTATAATCCCTATTATAAAGGTTTTATTGCATATGGCTTTTGTTTAACCTGCCATAAAAATATATTTTGGGGATGAGGTATGAGAAAAAAATTCTAATACACTTCTTCATGAGAAACATTGTGATCATACTCTAATATTTGCACACTTATTTCTCATTCCAGAAACTTTCACCTTTGAAAATAATACTTCATTTTGTTTCTCTAATCTCTAGAATTTGGCAGCTATATTTTAATAAAGTCAGTCAACCGAAGTTACATTTTTACAAATAATTTCTGACATTGATATTCCTTGGGGCAAAACAACATGTAATAGTTATTAATTTTCAGCATAACTAGTGAAAGATTGAGGTCTCCACAGCATTAAATTGACCAGCTACACAATCGTTTCTGAAAGTGCTTTAACTTTATTAGCAATATTGTACTACAATGAAACCAGTGTCTTAACCTTGGCTCTAACAATGGGAATCAAAATATTTCTAAATATTTACTTCACTTCTCTATCCAGCAAAACATCATATTATTAAGTCAAAACAATCAGCATCCTATATAGAAGAATGGTTTTTACAGCATGTATAGCAAAGAATACATCCTAAATTTGAAACTGATTTCAAGTTTTAGATCAAATAACGTTTCCTCTTTTCTATTGCAAGCTGCCCCCCTATTCACACATCCAACAACTTGCATTAGGGAACTGGAAACTAACTTATATGGCTGGAATTGCAGTTGCTCTGTTATTATGACTGTTTTCTGCTTTCTTATAGCCATTGCTGGCCCTATTAAGAGGTAAAATAAGTCATGGTGCTCACAGTGTGGTTTGAGATGATAAGAAGGGCACATTCCAATTTATATTTCTTCCCTACATGTGATTGTGTCTGAAATATTGTCTTTATAGTGGTTGTAGGGAGGGGTATAGTAGAAGGAAAATGTGGGCTAATTCCTCCAAATTCTAATGAAATGGAACGAAAGATGAGGCAAAACCTACATCATTAAGACCAATTATCATTTTATCTAGGGAGCTTAGTAGATACTACTGGGAAAGATAACCCAATGAATTCTTATTTCCCAAGGATGATTAAATTAGTCAGTCCTCTCTGAGACATGGGATGAGTAACCTTGTGTGCTTGGGAGTGAGGAGAACCCTGGGGGAGGCATTAAGGATCTCTGAAATCAAGAACATGATGCAAAAACATAGCAAAGTTAAGGAGTAGGAGCTAATTGGAATACAGGCTGAAATCTTGGGACAATATTCTAGCTCTGACTCTGTTTTTGGTTAGGAAGCAAAGGTTAATTTTAGTTCCAAAAACTTTTAATCACAAGAAGGAAGGGGAGAAGTAATTCCTTTTTTTTCTTTATTCTTGATTTTAGTCCTAAATGACCTTGTTTTTAAGGAATATAAAGTTAAACTACTTTAACGATCCAACATGACAAGAAATAACATACTGGCAGAGAAAGCATCTAAAAAGAGGAAAATTATTATAAAATGCATTCTGACTTTCAAGGAAAGTTCCACCTGCTCCTGAAAACACTAGACTGGAAGTTAGAAGGCATCTGTTTTTGTCTTATCCACTGGGTTTTTCAGTGACTAAAGATATCTTTGACATTGCTTATAACTTGTATTCAGAGGTTTTCCTAGGCTAAGGCCTAGAGAGGTTCATGTCCCTGGGCCTTCTTCTGAGACTTTTGCGATAAACACAAGGAAACCACTTGTGAGGTTGAAGAAACTGACTCTATTATAAGGCATTTAAAAATACTTCACGTTTTGATTTTATTTTAGTATTTTTTTATGCCCATGCAACTTATTAGACTTATTCTTTTAAAGACAAAGCAAAGCAGGTAAGATGGTCCTTTTATACACCAAGGCTGTCTTCGGTAATTTATTTGCTTATTTAAAATAGCCTCTCATGTGTATTGTATTCTGTATTGCACAGGAGCTCCTTGTGGTGATATCTCTAGTCACACTCTCCATATTTAAATCTACATTTACTGAAGATTTGCAATGAGCCATCTGCTCCAAATGGTCATTTCATCATCATCAGTAGCAGTACCACCCGCAGCCTAACAACTGTCATTATTTAGTAATAACCATGTATCATGTAAAATGAAGACTTTCATTTTACATCATCCTACAGTTATATAGCCCATGGTAGGCGATATTATCCTCATTTCATAGATGAGAAAATGGAAGTGGAAATTCTCAGTGATTTGCATTAGGTTACACGGATAACAGGTGGTGAGTTCAATCCTATGAAACTACACTTTACAAATAAAGGCACTCGTTATCTTTATTATTATATTTTGTCTAATATCTTTAGATTTACTTAGCTTTTTTCCCTAACTCATTGAGATCAACACTGATTTTTAATCTTGTTTCAAATCTATTTCTTTAAGCCTATATAAGCTCCACTTTAGGCATTGCTTTGCTTTATGCCACAAGTTTTAAAATGGTATCTCTTCATGATCTTTCAATTTCAATATTTTAAAAAGTTTTGCTGTGATTTATTTCTTTCACCAATAAATTAAGAGAATTACTTAAAAACAAAATAAGGGTACTAAGGTCCAGAGAAACCAGAACCAAGGGGATAATGTAAGTGACAAAATTGAAATAGGTCTGACTACTCAAAGGACATGTACTTTCTATTGCCATTTTTATGCATTTTTCCCTTGCAACTTCTGGGGTGCAGGAAAAGGAAATACAACTTGTGAATTAAAAAGTTTTGAACTATTATAGAAGGTGCCCATTTTCATGAATAGGCATGATTCTATTCCTGAGTCCCCAATTTTAGAAGGGGCACCTCAGATATGAATTGCTGACGTGGCAGGAGTCTTAAGCACGTGTTACCTAGTGACCTCCTTGCCAAACTATCCACTAAAGTCTCGTGTTGCAATTACTGACTTAGCAACGCAAAGGTGCTCTTTGGAGACAGGCAGCTAACAGTAACTTGTTTCAGAAATCAATATTACTGACAAAGTGAGAAATTGTGAAATGGGTTTCATTGGAAAATGTTACAAGGACTCTATTTGACCAGCTCCTAAGCTCAAATTTAGCAGAGTCCTGGTGGCTTTGGAAAGGAATACACAGAGAAAGGACAGACAATAAGAAGACAGTTTTACTTTTATTGCTTTCAGCTGGAAACAGGTTAGTACCCACCCTCTTAGAGGCTGTGCATGTAGTGACTGCCTGAAGAACAATTATGTTCCACTGCCTGGCCTTGTAGGTTTGCACTCTCCTCCCTCAATGACTTTCCTGTCAAAGCTGCTTTGTTTTCAACTCAACATAATGGACCGCCAACCTAATACTTTGCCAAGTTCTCATTGATCCTTGGTGTGTAATAAATGTGAACACTGCCTCATTAATCCTTTCTACAGTCCTTGGAGAGAAGTGGCAAGCAATATTCCATCCATTTTGCAGTAGAGGAAAAAAAGGCAAAGTAAATCGCTCACTTTGCATCTGTGCCTCAGCCTTCTGGACATTTCCATCAGGATATCCTGCTGGCTTGTCTATCTCAACTTGCCCCAAATTGATCTCATTCTCTTCCCCTTTCCAAAATGTTTCTCTCTTTCTGGGGGATCATGTCTTGGTTAATGGCGCCACTATCCACACAGTTCCTCTGCTAGAAGTTTTTAAGTCATTCTTGCTATCTCTCACTTTCCATACTCAATCAGTTATAAACTTTGTTTTCTTTTTCTATGAAATAGCATTCAAATACATCCTTTCTTTCCACCTCTCCACTCCAACTCTTTCTAAGTTCAGTGTTTTATAACCTTCATCCAGATCAGTGGGAAAAAAGAATCCGTATATCCCTAGTTTTGGTTCTTTAACTTCTCCTTTATATGTTCTCCGAGTTAATCTTTCTAAAAGTGAGGTGTATCATTTCCTCTCCTGCTCAAAGAGCTTTGATGACAAGCAAAATAAAGCTCTGACTCTTATATCAATGAGATCTTTTACAACTGGGCACAGCTCTACTGTGAGAACTCTTCCCTATGCCCCACATGGTAGCCACGAGACTCTGTTCGCTATTTCCCGAGTGTTTGTCCCTTGTCTTAATTTTAGTTCATGCTGGGCTTGCCTTTATTGCAATTGTCTTGTTAGGAACATTTCTAGTCATTCCTCAAAAACCAATTCTTATATGACACCTTATTTGTTATCTTTCTTTGACTCATTAATTTGCTTATAATTGAGTACAATCTCTTTTTTTCAATCCTTTGATAATTTGTTATCATTATCAAACCCTGTTTTGTAGTTAGTTATTGATATTTCCCCAAATAATCTACAAACTCCTTGAGAACAAAGTTCATATTTGATTTATCTCTGAATTGTTAGCACTTAGCATGGTGCTATGTACCTACTCAGCTTAAATAAATAACATTTGCATAACAACTATAGATAGCAGATAACTTTTTTAAGAACAAATTTTATATTTGATACTCACACTAACCCTGTAAGGTAAGTAATATTACTGACCCCTAATTTACAGATAAAAAATGTTGAGACCCAAAGAATTAAAAAGATTTTTCTGTGGCCTAACATCAGAGCCAGGGCTTAAACTCAGAAACCCAGTGAGCCAGGCCCCTAACTGTAAATCCTAACTCCAGTTCACAGTGTTAGATTGCACAAAAGCAGAAGTAGATTTGGAAATTCGACCTGATACAGTGCCTAGTTTTGATAAAACAGGGTATTCTTGTTACTAGAACATGCTTGATGTTTGTATTGAGGGATTGTCAATGTCCAAAGGGTTTTCCACTATTCCTACTATTTTCTGTTCCTGAAAGTGAGGGGGAAAAACAAAAAAAAGCTTCCGGGAGAAAGGACTTTGTCATATTCACATTTGGAGGACCTTTACACCTGTAAAGCCTTGAATATAAATCATATTTAAGAATTATTGATTGCTTAATGAAATCTATTTGAAGGCATATTGGCATCCTTGGCCGTTTTTTCTTCTCATCTCTAACCTTCATAATATGTTGCCAAGTTTTTATAGGAAAAAAAAATACACACATCTTGGTTGGTTTCTAGGATTTTTCTATCCTGTGACTGGACATGAAGCATGGAAAAGCCTTTCTTTCCCCAATTTTATCTCCTATTGGTAAAAAATATTTCTATTAAGTCATTAATTGCAGACAACAAACTTAGACATCTCTTCCAGGAGTTCTTGGAGCAGACCTCTTTGCATTGACCACATTTGCTTTTTGGTCATCTCGTCTGTATATGTATCATTTGTTTCATTTACAGCTAGTCCAGGCTGTTCCTCTTAATTATTTGCTCTGGACTGCCCTAGATTGCTTAGTAAAAAGACTATTTGCAGTCTTGTTGTTTTTCAGATTCCGTTTTCTGAGTCAAGTGAGTTGAAGGACAGAGGACAGGTTAGGAAGCTTGAACTCTACTTTGGGAGAGATGCTCAATGACCACACAAGCAAATCTTCTTAGATTATACCTTTCCTTTCTGTTTATTCCTGACATACTTTTAACATCCAGTAGTGCCCCTTACATTGTCCAGTATTCCTCACTTCTCATTTAATCCTTATGTTCCATGTCACTCATCTTCTATACCGTCTACAAAACTCTGTATCTGATTAATTTGAAAACATCCAGCTTTGATCTCATGTACACGATGCCATCTATGATTTAACTCTAAATTTTTATTGAAACTTGTAGTAATGATGGCCGATGCATACTTAAGCATCAAGCACTCTAAGTAATTTTTAAAATGTAGATTAATTGTAAAAACAGCCCCAATCCTTCAGTTTCCTCTATCCTCTTCAAGTGCCCACATCTATTTATCCACCAAGAAGTGAAGTGTATTTCTCTATCCCTGAATCTAGACTGTACTTGTGTTTTGGTCAGTAGCATGTGGCAGAATTGATGATGTGTCTTTTCTGAACCTAGGCCTCAAGAGATCTTGTTTGTCTTCACTCTGTGTCTTGGAACCCCTTGACCATGCAAATAAGCCTTGACTACCCACTGAAGTATACATGGAGTACACATGGAGGAAAGACCAGTTGTCCTTGCTGAGATCGTCTTTGGCCAGTCTGTATCAGCTGATCCCCGAACATGCAAGAGAGTTGCCGATCCTATCCCCAGTAGACTGCAGATGCAAGAGAGTGCCCAGTGGAGACCAACAGAAACACCCAGATATCCAATAGACTCAGAAAATAATAAAATGCTTATTGTTAAGCCACTGGATTTTGGATGGTTTGTTTCCAAGCCATAGCTAACTCACACAATGTATTACTTCATTTAAAACTCCTTATACAATGGTGTTAATATTAATAATGTCCCTATTTAATGGTTGAGGAAATTTAGGATTAGCAAGATTAAGTTACTTATTCAAATTCTCACAGTGAATAAATGTCAGGACCAGGATTTGAGCCAAAATGGTCTTAGCTATTGAGTTTTCATGCTTAAATGTTATGTTTCATGGTTCCTCTTCAGAAACATAAAATTCATAACAATTTGTAGAATCAATCATTAAGTCTTTAAGGGAAATAATTTATCTTACTCCCCTTGATATCTGCCTGAGGAGATGGAGACATCAAGTTTTCTGATTTGCCTGAGGTCACAAAGCTAAACCATAGCCCCAGTTTTTAAAATATTGATTCTTAATAGCTTATATTTGATTTATTGATCTTTGTCGAGAGCATCCATTTTTTTTGCTGAATGATTGAAAACTTCTTGATGTTTAATACTTCCTCTATGCTTATCTTGGTGCCTAGCACAATGCTGAATATTTGGAGTGTTTAGCACATATTTGTTAATTATTTGCTTTCCTGAATCTGTTTATTTCTGGAGTCATCATTATCTGGGGATCAGACAGAGTGGCCATGGCCAGCAATAAGACCACAGGAGAAGTTTGCCGTGAGACTTTAGTGCCATTATGAAAATTATCTGCTTAGGCCTATACCTAAGTGGAAATTCTCACTGTTTTTCTCCTAAGAGGCATACCATCTATTGTTCACAGAATTATTATTATTATTTATTTATTTTTTATAATCAATATTTTTTATTATGATATTGTGGGTACAGTTAAGGGTTAGATATACAAGTATGTTTCATTCAGGCACCCTTGTTGATAAGAGGTGTTTCCCCGTCCCCAGACAGATATTTACTACCGTTAATCCCCTCTCCCTCCCCCCATAGTTTCCCACTACTGTCAGTCATTTACTTATAATATTACATTGGATGTTCAAGGTCCACTATATGAGTGAGAACATGTGATACTCCAATCTTTGTTTCTGTGAGAGGTCATTCAGTATTATAGACTCTAGTTCCATCCAGGTTGCTGTGAAATTCATGATTTTGTTCTTTTTTTATGGCTGCGTGTTATTCCATTGTGTATATGTACTACACTTTTTTAATACAGTCCTCTTTTGATGGGAAGCATGGTTGCTTCCAGGCTCTTGCTATTGTGAGCAATGCTGTGATAAACATATGTGTGCAGGTATCTTTTTTATAGAGTGATTTGAGTTCTTCAGGATATATTCCCAGTAGGGGGATTGCAGGGTCATATGGGAGGTGGATATTTAGAGCTTTTAGGAATCGCCACACTGCTTTCCACAGAGGTTGCACTAGTTTACACTCCCACCAACAGTGTAGCAAGTGTTCTCTTTTTGCCACACTCTCTCCAGCAGCTGTTATTTTTTGAGTTGTTGATAATTGCCATTCTGACTGGAGTTAGGTGGTATCTCAGTGTGGTTTTGATTTGCATCTCCCTGATGATTAGTGAGGTTGAACATTTCTTCATGTTTCTGTTGGCTGCTCGGATATCTTCCTTTGTGAAGTGTCTGTTCATATCTTTTGCCCATTTTATAATGGGGTTGCTTGTTTTTTTCTTTTCAGCACGTTTGAGTTCCTTGTAGATCCAGGATGTTAAGCCTTTGTCAGACCTGGTGTTGGCAAATACTTTTTCCCAGTCTGTAGGCTGTCTCCCTGCTCTCTTGATGGTTTCTTTGGCCTTACAGAAACTTGTCAGTTTAATAAGGTCTCACTTGTCTATCTTCTCTCTTATGACCTGTGGGTTTCGGGTTTTGTTCAGGAAGTGGATGCCAGTTACGATTTCCAAAAGGATATGTCCTTCATTTTCTAAGGTTCTTATGGTTTGTGGTTTTATATTTAGGTCTCTGATCCATTTAGAGTTAATTTTTGTGTATGGGGATAGATAGGGGTCCTGTTTCAATCTTCTGCATTGTTCACAGAATTACTATACTGTATATATGTGTGAATATATAAATATATATATACACATACATATATGTTATTTGAATAAATAAATTATATTTTATTACTATATCTATATATTTAATATATAATATATAATTATAATTGATGAAGAAAATAAACTCCACATTGGGAGAATGAAATTTTTCCACTCTGGAAAAAGACCTAAGTTTCAGACTTGGTGTTCACACAATCTGTACTAAGGCTGTCCTTTAAGCAGTAGAACAAATTTAATCAAAAAATAATCTGAGTAAGTGCAAGTAGAATTAAATTCTATGTGTCTCTTAAATTTTGAATATTTTTGTCTGTACCCCCATTAACCAGAGAACTTAGCTTTGTGATAGAATCAATTTAACTCATGATATGAAGAAACTTGCCTTAAATATGCATTTTTTTCCCATACCCTGCCCATAACTTTTGGAAAACAGCATAGCAAAGGAAGATTGGTGCTTTTCTTTCTATTATACACCACATCCTCCATGAAATCTTACAAAAGACACTCCTAGTCATTCCATAGTGCAACTAAAGAATTTTGATTTACTTGGGAGAAAAAAGCCTGCCTTTTCACACTTGCTTTTTCTCTTGACCTGTTCCTATGTGCTACTCTACTGTAAATATAGGTGACATAATGGCTAATTTTCTAGAGATTAGAGACTGGATTCTGGTTATATAATAAAATTACAGCAAAATCTGGTGTGATTTTAGGCCCAAAATACAAGTATTATTTTGTTTTCTATTGTGTAAATTAGGAAAATTTTAGTAGCTTAAAATTCTTTTAATTATCTGAAAATGTGATAATTAAAAAAAAGTGAGGTGGTATTTTTATCATTTAAGTGTCAAACTTCCAAATTTTTAATTGTTAATATTTCAGAGTAATTTAGAAGACCATATTGTATTAAACCATAAGATGGGAGTTGGTGATCTATTCCTTCTATTATCCTTCTCTTAGACTGCACTTTTTTAAAAGCATTGCATTTACTTTACTAAATGGGCTAACTCTTTCTCTGCCTTTCATGCTATCTTGCCAACTGGAATCAGACCAAGGCTGTGATTAGAGATCATATACTAGCTGACATCAAGAAGTGAAACTGAACCTCATTGAAATTCTCCTCATTTGAGAACAAAGTTGTTCAAATGTGGTTCTACTGTCACTGTTTTGGGTAAACAAATATAAAAGTGCTATTCTAATAATTCAGGGACATAGTTAATACCTTGGAGTCACACCTAGTTCAGCAGCATACTGGCTGGTTAGAACAGTGTGTCTGTGAGTGTGTCTGTATATGGATGTGTGGTGTTGGGAAGTCAACAGGGGGAAGGGAAGAAAAAGACTTTTATTCCCGAAAACTTTTTTTTTTAATTCAGTTTTTCTCAGGTGGTGATAAGTGGACAGAAGCCCAAGTTTTGGCACTTCACTGCAATCCTTTTCCTGTAGAGCGACATCTAAACTTTGTTTTACCTTTGGTTTTTCAGTTCCTGAGAAAAGGAATGTCATTCTAAGAGATTACACTAAGAAAAAAATAGTCGCAAAACTGTTAGGTATAAGAAGTCATAATTTTTTTTCAAAAAAGTACAATTATTCAAACCACATACCAATTAGAAATTATAAAAAGTCACCAGTTATAAAACATAAAATTTTATAATATTGTAAAAAAGAAATCAGAGCATACTCTGTATTTACCAGAGGAATGTAGCCATTGACCACTGAAAAGCCTGTTGTATCCACCTGTGGATAGCAGCAGGCCTCAAGTTCTCACTGCCTGTTGGCCAGAGACATAAGTTTCTTACTATATGAGTCTCTTCATAGGGAAGCTCACATGGTGGCTTGCATCCCCCAAACTGAGAGAGAAATAGATTAGATAGATAGATAGATAGATGGATGGATAGATAGATAGTGAGACAGAGAAAGCAAGCACAAGCACAAGATGTCACCCAGTGTTTTTGTGACCCAATTTCAGAAGGAACATCTTACCTTTGCTGCATCCTATTCACTCAATATGAGTCACTAGGTCTAACTCACACTCAAAAGGAGAATATTTCACAAGGAGTCACTGTAGAGGCTGCTTACTACAAATTTTATAATTTGCAAAATTGAAATTCAGCTGCTATTGTACATTTGTCTAAAACTTGTCTTATGCACACCCATTACAATAAAATATTGACATTTTAGTATTATTTATTATATGATATTTATTATATTCTTCCTTTGCTTAATTAATTTTATTCATTTTCTTAGATATTTAAGTCTTGATTCATCAAGATAGGAAAGGTAATAAAAATTTATAAATGCACAAGAATTATTCTGTTGTTTTAAAAGCAAAGTTCTTTATAGCTTACAGTAACTAAAATTACTCAGATGATAAAAAAGGATGAAAATAAAACACTTAATTTTATAAAGCAAGCATAAGTTTAGTACAAAGTCTTAGTAAAGAAAATAGCGAGACTTCCAGCAAGATGGCAATGGGGCAACCTGGTCTGTGAAAACCTCTGCAAAGGAGAACTGCAGTGGGTCTCTGACTCTCGCCCCAGGGGCTACGGACCCCAACATTGCAGCCTGCTCTCCATAGGAGCTCAGCCGTTGCCACTGCTGGGGCATTGCAGTGGTCTGGACAGCCACTGCAGCACAGACGCCTCCGCCGCAGCCGCCGCAGCCACCGCCACCGCCGCTGGTAGCACATTGCACCACCCGGGCTGGAGGCGATCCACAACTTCAGTCCTTGAAGCCCCTTCAGGGAAGATCTGCTGGGATCAATGCCACCTCTCCTGCGACCAAGATGTCCTGCCCGCCGTAAGTCTCCTGCCGACTGCCCTGAGGCAGGCAGCCATCTTGCCATCTTCAGCCTCTGCCATCCCTGTCCGGCCCCACCCCCTCTGGGGCGAGCAGCTGAGATAGCACCACCTGTTGACGATTCAAGGTAACAACATCAAAACGGGAGAAACAAGCTTGATAAAGACATAAGCCAGAGTGGTGAACAGAGGGCGATGTGAACTGTCCTTCACAGCAGACCAGGGGCAACTGACCCTAACTGCAAACTAATTTACCAGCTTGAAAAGAAAACTAGAAATCAGACCTGAAAGGACATTGGACTTAAACGAAATGTCTCAGAGTGTGTTTTATTGATTCTGTTAGTTTAATGACTTAATTCTATTGCTACTGTATTGTTCCTTTTTTTCTTTTTTCCTCTTCCTTTTCTTCTCTCTGTAAACCATATCTTTGTATAGAGGAAGAGCACACTAATAAGGTGGTTGGATAGCTGGTATGTTAGCATCACTATATGTTTTATTTTTGTCGGTATGAGAGTTGGTTCGTCTGTAGCCATGGTCTATTGTTTTTATCTGTTTCAGTATAGGCCCCTCTCTTTATTTGTTGGCACACTCGTTTGTTTTCCCCCTTACTCCTCTATCTCTTCACCCCCCTATTCAACTCACTGTCTGCTCCATTCTCTACCCTCTGCTAACCACATTTTATTTCAGGGAGTAAATCTACAGCCCCACTGCACGGACAGATTCCAAGGCAGTGGGAAGTGGGTTCCAGATTATCCACACACCTGTCAGCGAATACCAGGACCTGCAGATAGATTTTGAATCACAGCTCCCCCCTTAAGTAAATCTCAAAACTGCAAAAAGGACCATCACCAACCTACAGTGCAACTCCAGAATTGAACAAAGTAAGAGGGCATACATAAAGAATAGGAGATTGAACAAACAGAAGAAAAACCAACCCCTTTACCCCTGAATAACAGAATTAAAGAAGACGGTGATGTGGAGGGAAGGAAAAAGTAGGGAGGGGGAAAAACCGCATAAATGATGAAAAACCAAAAGAAGAATATAGGTCTCACACAGACCCCTGGGATATCAGACACTGAGAAAACAGATTCTGGAACACCAACAATGAAGAGCCCCCAGAATGACTGGTTACATGCAACAAACCCAGACATCAAGACATTAATGGAGAGAATTAAAAAAATTGAGGAGAGACAAGAGGAAAATAGGAAGGAGCTGATGTCAGAAATGACAGCAGTAAAGAATACTGTGATGGAAATGAACAACAGACTAATAAGCATGGGAAGCATAATCAGCCAAGCAGAAGAAAGAATCTCAGAGCTCGAAGACCAAAACACAGAACTAACCCAAACTGTCAAAAGCGTAGAAAAGAAGCTCAAAAAGACAGAACAAAACCTGCAAAAGATGAATGATCACTTCAAGAGACCAAACCTAAGAGTAACTGAGCTTCCTGAAGCAGAGAGAGAAACAGAAGCCACACTGGAACAAACATTTCATGAAATCATTCAAGAAAACTTCCTTCATCTCATCAAGGATGAAAAATTTCAAACACAAGAGATTCAGAGAACCCCTGCAAGACAACAAATAGGAAGACCAACTCCCAGACACAAAATAATTCGCCTAAACAAAGTAGCTATGAAAGAAAAAATCCTAAAGGCAGCAAGAGAAAAAGGCCAGACTACCTACCAGGGAAAACCAATTAGAATAGCAGCAGATTTATCCACAGAAACCCTTCAGGCTAGGAGAGCCTGGAGCCCTATCTTCAAGTTCTAAAAGATAAACAATTTCAACCAAGAATAACCTACCCAGACAAACTAAGTTTCATTAATGGGGGAGAATTAAAATCTTTTCCAGATATCCAATCCCTAAGAACCTACACTGCCACCAGACCACCTCTACAAGAAACACTTAAGAAGGTACTGAACACAGAAGAAAAAGAAAAAAGAACAACAACATTCTTCACAAGAGTACAGGCAAAAGATTAAAACACACATGAACCAACTCCCAAAACCCAAAGAAAGACAACAAACAAACAGGAACAATCTGTAAGAACCTTATGACAGGGATCAACTCTTCATTT